>NW_015393291.1:3619-6543 GCF_001527695.2 Protobothrops mucrosquamatus | reverse complement strand
AGTATTGCATCCATAGAGCCCACCAAGCAGATGCCTGCACTGACCAAATTCCTTTCCAGTTTATGGTGAGGAAGGGTCTGAAAATAATGGAAATTGTGCTTTACTCAAAAGGGGAGATGACAATTGCCAACATCAGAGACATTGCTGGTGCTTTGCATTATCTTCCTAGCTCCTTATAGTCTTCTGTTATTCCCTACTTAGTCCCTGTAGAGGCTTTGAGGGATATAGAGAAAAGAAGAAAGAAATTATCTGTCTTGTGAGCTTCCTTCTGTGCAAATCTAATCATTCTACTTTAAAAACATAGTGTGATGTAATTATGCAAACTATTGAAAACTTATAAAATGCACAGAGAGGGGAGCATTTAAGTCAAGAATATCTCCATATACATTGCCAGGAAAAAAAACCCTCTGAAACAGATTATTTTCAAGTTGTGGAACATGAAGTTCAGAGAGGGATAAAAGAAAACGTGCTGGATTAGGGAGGTACCAAGAGAAAATCCACAAGCTTCCCAGTCTTCAAACAAAACCCTGCATCACTGCCAATCTTGGAGTAGAATAAAAGTTGTAAAGCAGATCTGTTTTAATGGCAGTTTTGCAGGAAATGTTTTACTCTGACAATTTAATGTGGTGGCCTACTTAGGCTTAGGGGATGCATAGTATTTTTTTAAAAAATGAATTTTAGGGTCACACATATGGTTAATTTATGTTCTGTAAAGGAGACATGTCATCTGGGGAAGAGTACTGTGTTGATTTAAGCATGGTGGATGCTGGATCTTATACCATTTCACATGTGGAATAGATATTTTGGAAAGAAGAAAAAATAATTCTTAGTCTTCTGGTATCTGCTACTATAAATCTCCCCATGGATCCACTGAAAGTAAGCAACACAAACTCTATTCCAAGCAAAATCCAAAATGAAGTTCTCTCATAACCCTATCCTAGAAATATAAAAATTAATTCTTTTAAATTTTATTGTTTCTTCCATCTTTACAATTCAGGTGAAAGCATGTTGTTGATTGGTGTGGCTGGTCAGAGATTTTCTGAAGGATCCTACACAGGCTTACTGTGATGTTGGGCTTAGACCAGGAGCTAACACAAAGGGCACCACCTGACTGGGAGAACAGGTTGTTGCATTTGTTGACTCGGATGAGGGGGGCTTGAAGGATAGTAGGAACAGGATTTTCTCTTTTATGTTCACCATTCCATTCCTCCTCAGAATTCCCCCCTATTTCTCCAGGATGCTGGTTTCATCCGAAAGAGTCCTCTGATCCCTAAAAAAGCTGTGTGTCAGATGTATTGGTTGCAGTTGAAGCCTCATCATGGGAAGCATGAAGTTGTAGAGTGGTCTGTTTCATGGGAAGAATATGCAAAGAGTACATATTCTGAGCAAGAATCACCTATGGCAAGATGGGTGGCAAATAAATTTAATAAATTAATAATATCATCCAAGGTCATCCCAACTGCTCAGCTAAAGCAAGCAGGTAGTTATATTGGGCAACAGCAATATAAGAAGATGCCAGAGGCAGACATTACCTTTAGTAACAATGGCAAAGACATCCATTGATACTGCGTGGAAGAAATCAATAGGAAACCTCTTCTGAATTTTTACTAAGAAAACCACTGTCAATGCTGCTAACATTGGATGTTCCCGCTCTGACAACTGATAAAAATGCAGCCATTTTCTCTTTTTCTTTAACGTGCTTTTTCTGGTATTTAAAAGTTAGGTGCAGTAAGGGGGATTGGGATGAAAACTCGAGCTCAGCTAGCTATAATAATAACTTTGCTTTGTGGGAACCCAAGGATAACCTGATAACATTTTGGTGGGCTGAGGAACTGGGGAGAAAGCCCACGTTTTAGGCTAATTGGAGAATGTGATTTATGACAGCTCACTAGGGGTGGGAATTGCACTTTGTTATTTTGTATCTGGGGGAAGGGACTTTAGTTTTTGGGTTCAACTATGTACTGCCGATACTTTGTTTCCTGAATAAAATGTTCTTTAAGGAAGAAATTTGCCTTGAAGTTCTTTTGATTGGTTTCATCTATCGGAACCATGACAACCACATCGATAGAAAATATATGATGATTGACAATATAGTGCTGAATAACAGGCTCTCAGGTCAAATGGAGCTGAGGATCTTTTAGAGTACTAATGGTGTTTATGAAATGTCCAAGTTAAAGCCTTCAGGATGCAGATGATATTACCATATAGGAAAATAAAATCCTGATAGGATTACATTAGGAACATGGAATATAAAAAGCACAAACAGAGGAACAAAGAGTTTTAGAGAGCTGCTAGAGGTGACAAAAAACTGTACTCCACAGTGTCTGTAAAGACATCAAAGTTGGAAAGAGATATAGAAAAGCAAGAAAAGTCTTTCAAAAGATGTCTGAACTCAGAAGTTAATTCCAAACGTGAACTGATATGCTAAAGGATGCCAATGGACAAATAATACCCAATCAAAGGAGATCAAACAAGAACGAAAAGAGCAAAATGAAATACTGTACAGTAGATATATCAGCATACTTTATAAAATATTCCCTACTTACAATAATCTCTGGTACTATAAGATAGAAGTTAAATCAGTACTCTGGTCATACCATCTTAAAAGTTAAAAGTCTACAGGAAGCCACTGAAATGTAGCAAGCAACAGAAAAAGAATCAGTCAAGTTTCTATCCAAGAAATGCCAGAAAATCTGGAGAATGACATAGTGGCCAACAGATTGGAAGATAATAATAATAATAATAATAATAATAATAATAATAATAATAATAATAATAATAATAATAATAATAATAATAATAATAATAATAATAATAATAATAGTAAAGTTGGAAGGGACCTTGAAGGTCATCTAGTCCAACCCCCTGCTCAGGCAGGAAACCCTATACCATTTCGGACAAATGGCTGTCCAGTCTCTTCTTAA
>NW_015393291.1:0-2456 GCF_001527695.2 Protobothrops mucrosquamatus | reverse complement strand
TAGCACTGTGTTGGCCTTTTTGGCAGCTGCAGCACACTGCTGGCTCATATTTAGGTGATTGTCCACTAGGACTCCGAGGTCCCTCTCACAGTTACTACTATTGAGCAAGGTGCCACCTATGCTGTACTTGTGCAATTGGTTTTTCTTGCCTAAATGTAGAACCTTGCTTTTATCACCATTGAATTTCATTTTGTTAGATGTCCAATACCCCCCAAAAGGAGACTTAACTGATTGTGCAAACTATTGTAGAATATTCTCAATTTCACATGCAAACAAATTAATTCATAAATGTGAAATTTTATTGCTGATGCATGCTGGATAATTGAGAAAGCAAAAGAATATCAAAAACTGTATGTTCAGCGTGAGTATAGAACAACCTACTATTGTATTAATCATATCGAAGCTGTGAGATGTGTTAGAAAAATGGCAATCCCAGAACATCTAATTGTCCTCATGAAAAACACAAAGGTCAGGAAGCCACAGTTACAGATCATGATGAAACAAATTGATTCCGAGTTGGCAAAAGAATGCAACAAAGCTACATACACTCCCCTTAATTATTCAGTTTAGAATATATTGTATATTAAGGGAAACTGGATTGGAATAAGTGTCATTTTAAAACTGGAGAAAGAAACATCAATAAGCTACATTGTGCCGAAAACCCTATCTGAATATGCAAAGGATCTGTAAGCTTTAGTAAACAATTCAAGGGGAACATTAAAAAAAATGGGACTAAATTAAATATAAAGAGACCATATTAATGACAACTAGCCTTAAAACTGACAATCAAAATTTTGAAGCGGTGGATAATTTCTGCCTTTTTAGGATCAACCATCAGTAGTAAAGGAACAAGCAGTCAAGAAATATGTCACAGATTAGCACTAGGTGGAATAGCTAGGAAGGCCTTGAAAAGATATTCAAGTGCCATATTCAATCGTGCAAGCCATGGTATTCCATGTGACATCCTATGGAACTGAAAGTTGGACTTTGAAGAAAGAGGGTAGAAAGAGTACTGACACATTTGAACTTCAGTGTTAGAGAAGACTCCTGAGAATAGTGTAGACCAGGGGTGTCAAACTCACAACATCACGTAATGTGTCACAACATATCACAACTTTTTTTCCATTGCTGGCAATGGGATGGGCACGGTTTCGCCATTATCCATCCAGCCCATGGGCTGGTAGTTTGACACCCTGGTGTAGACACTTGAGAAAACAAACCATTACAAATAAATCCAGATTTCTCATTCAAGATACAAATGACCAGGCTCAGAACATCCTATTTCAAACACACAAGAGTATTCTATAGAAGACTTTAATACTGGGAAAAAGGAAAGGAAAGGAAAGGAAAGGAAAGGAAAGGAAAGGAAAGGAAAGGAAAGGAAAGGAAAGGAAAGAGACCAGCAGCAAAGTAGATGGACTTAGTTACAGTGAACAGTCAATCAATCAATCCAACTAAAATTTCTTCTTGTTTATATTCTGTCCTAATTCTGAAACTGATAAGCTTAATTAATCACAAGTAACTATATTAATCTGGACTTTTCTCATTTTTTTCAGTCCCAAGTTTAAAATTTGTAACATCATAAAAGAGTCAAAGGGTAGTTTTGAAAATACTAAAAAAAAGAAGACGAAAAGGAAAAAAAAGTTTTATCTTTTGAGTTGTCCTGTTATTCCACTGTTAGAGAGCAAAAAAATTCTGAGTGTTTTTGTGCATGTGTGTGTGTGTTGTGTGTGCGCATTTGTGTAAAGCTATTTTGAGAACATGGGCTTTAATCATAGCTCTGAAAGCCATTGTTTGTTTCCTCTCCTATCTTCCCTCTTTCCTATCAGATTATTTAGCCTGTTCTTAGGAAGGCCTCCTCTGGGATCGAATACTCCTTGTCTCCCATGAATATTAATAACTCTGTTTATCCTAAGGGTGTGCTTTGTGTTCACTTCAAAAGAAAAGTCATAAAGGACAAGTCCTCTTCTCTTCCCCAAAGAGGCTGCAATGTATATGATGCACCAAACAAATCAGGTGGATGAGTATGTACTTTCACAAGGAGTCTGACTGAGAAGGTTGAATGGCTGTGACCCCTTACATAATGCCAATCTCAGCAGGCACCATTTTGGAAAGAAAAAAAGACTAAGGTCGTGTCAGTTTTCTCCATAATAAGCAATATGGCACCTGGTAAAAGGTAAGACCGGGCATAGGTAAGCATTATGATATCCAGGGAATAATTAGTTTCTCAATTCCTTCTTTTGGACTTTTTTTTTTTAAATAAGAAGACACATTACAAGAAGTGAGAGAAAGTTTAACTCTTCTTAATTAAAAAAGAGTGACTATGATTCCTGTTCATCTATGTGAAACAATTAAAGAAAAATTGGTATTCTGGAGGAGAAGGCAAAAATAGCACTTCACTGGATATAAGCGGAAATATTTGAAAAATATTTTTCTTTTCCGTTCCCTTTAGAAAT
>NW_015393290.1:0-14977 GCF_001527695.2 Protobothrops mucrosquamatus | reverse complement strand
AAACATATTCACCTCCCCCTCCTTCTTCACAAACTTTTATTATAGTGGGAAGACTGAAAACACACAAATGCTGGATCTTTCTTTGGTATCGGAATAGCTCTAATAAAGGATCAGATCAGATTTCCCCCCCTATATAATTAGCCTCCCTTACCCATGTGATCATTTTAATCTTAAGTTTCCTGCATAAACTTCATAATTTATTTATTTATTTATTTATTTATTTATTTATTTATTTATTTATTTATTTATTTATTTAAGTATTTACATAGCCACATTGTTCTAATTGTCAGGAAATTTCTCCTTAGTTCTAGGTTGCTTCTCTCTTTGATTAGTTTCCATCCATTGCTTCTTGCTTCCATCCATTGCCATCCAAGTTCTTCTTGATGGAAGACCTTCTATCCCATGGATGGACTTCAGTTCCCAGAATTCTCCAGGAAGCAAATTATCTGGGGAATTCTGAGAATTGAAGAATTGGGCTGAGAGAGACGTGGTTTCTTTTTAGAAAAATTAAATATATTGGATTGCACCATTTTTCAGGTCTGAAGATCACTTTGGTACCCTAGGTGACCAGGACTGGGGTTTTCCTTTTTGTGCTTACACTCCAAAAATGCAAAGAAGTATCTTAAGGGATGATGAAGGACATAACCTTTGCATTAGGAAAGTTGGCTACTTTAAGCAAATACCCAGCCAGGAATCCACAATTCCAGAAATGACTTTGCTCTCATTCCCAGAGCATTCCCACCCTCCCATTATTTCTACTTTCCAAAACCAATTTGAATATAAATCGCTACTCCACAAGTTCTGGAGATACAAAAATCCTCACTCCAACACCATATCAAAGGAAATAAAATGTATTGCTTGCATAATCTGATCTATAATGGAATTCTTATTGGTTTAGTGGTAAGGTGAACAAACCAACCAAAATGAAACCCCAGCTTTATGGTCTTCCTGTCCCTTTTGGAGTTGAATGTACCTGAATCATGTGCCATTCATCCACCACCACCACCACCCCACACACATTATGCTAGCTGATGTTGATAACCTTTAGATGAGTACAGGACACCCATTACTGGAAAAAATCTACTTGCAGGGAAAGTGGTAGCCAGAAAAGCAGATTCACTGTTTCACCCAACATGTATCTACAGACCCTTCACATCCTGGGCATAAATTGTTTCAACTTCTCCCAAGATGCCACTTATAGGGCATTGCATGCCAAAACAACTAGACACAAATATAGTTTCTTCCACCATGCCATCACTCTGCTCAACACCTAACTCTTGTAGCACTGTCTCATGTCTAAAGACATTTACCCATGTAGTAGGACTGTATTGCTATTATCCTTGTCATCTTCTCACCCTTGTCATCTTCTCCTCTTTCTCACCTCTCCTCTTTCCTAACTCTTTTCTCCTATTGGTATATTATGATTTATCAATTGTTGTTTGTATCTTCTGATTTAGGATTGTACCTTATGATTTATGATCTATGACCTATCTGTTTGTTGTTTGTATGTACGCTGAGAGTTTATGCACCAGAGACAAATTCCTTGTGTGTCCAATCACACTTGGCTAATAAAGAATTCTAAGTGCTGGATAGCAATAAAAAAATATTTGTGCTGAATTCGATGTGCTGGTTTTCCATGTTTGTCATGGAAATGCTGAGGTTCAATTTTTCAGTTGCAGCACTGAAATCCAAAAGTGTGTGATTGTTATGAGAAAATCCTGCATTTATTCTCTACTAATTATGTTTTCAGCCCATTATTGTTATGGTTAGTTGCACAATCAGCCATATTAAGACTGGATGTGGCATTTTTATCCAGCTATCAAGGTATCATTGCAGGATGTTATCCAATTCCAAGTAAAGCTGCAATTTGCAATTGATTGATGGCGATTTTATCAGTGATGATACTGTTCAAGTGGTGCTCCAGATGTTTTGGGCTTGCACCCAAGGCACCTATTATGATTGGTACTACTTTCTATTATTATTATTGATACTACATCAATAGTTTTCGATACCACGGTTTTAAAATCCTGAAGTGTTTTACAAGCCAAATAAAAATATGCAACAGAAACAAAATAAAAACAAGACAAAAACAATCCAAAAACAACAGCAGCCACACACGGTTATATATGATTTTCCCTTGTTCCTATGCTTTATGAACTGGAACAGGCTCTGTGCTAAATTGAGAGGCTTGAGTTATTTGTTGGCCTTTTAAAAGAACCTAACAATACAATTTTATCCCACGTCCTTGGGAAACACTCAATAGCTTTAATGGTTGATCTTGATTGTTTTTAGTATACATTTTAATGCCCTTTGAGTTTATGGGAATGTAAATCACTTAGAAGCTTTGATATTTGGTGTCAAGCAAGTTGGATGGATAAATAAATAAATGTATTTTAATGTTTGTGTTTCCTTTTGTTACTGAAAATCATTAAATTACTAAAAAACCTTAGCTAATAAAGGGACAAATGAAAAAGGCTGAAATGCAAACTATTATTTCTAAAGGATACAATTGATTCTAATTCTTTTTGAAGCAATCATAGATTAAACCCAAATCAGGGACTGTAATTCAGTCCAAATGCAAAAACATTATAAATGTTCATCTCTCTCCCTGATAGATAGATATATAAATATGAACAGATATATCCATTTGCAAAAGCTGTAAACACAAAGATGACAGCAGAATCAGATGAGTTCCATTGCACCATTTTTGAATTCTGGCACAAGCAATGTTCTTTTAATGCATGCTGGCTCTTAGAAGGAGTAGAAAATAAAGAACTTTCATTCCAGCATGACAAGTTTCGGTCTGAAACAAACCTTGCCCGCCCGCCACCTGACATTTCCTGACCTTTTTGCAGTGTTTCTCGGAACAACCCTCAGTAATATAACCTGAATGTGAAGAACTCTTTAGTTTAAAGTAATAACAAAACAGGGAAACAGAGGTGAGAGGGCAAGAATTAAGAATGAAATGGGCCTTTGAAATGGGGGAAAAAAGAAAAAGTAATTTTGGGGGAGAATGGATCTCTTACAGATTGTTGTTCCTAATGATGACATACACGGCAAGCCCCTGGAGGAAAAGAAAATTGTGAGAATGTGCAAATCCCTGAACAGAAGCTTCACAATTTTGATAAAGGAAGTAGTAGTAGTAGTAGTGAGTGGGCTTTTGTTGCTGCTGTCTGTTACTTGACCTCTTTCAACAAAATTGATAAAACAGTCTCCTCTTCATCTAGACTGTGGGTATCCAAACTTGGCAACTTTAAGACTTGAAGACTTCAACTCCCAGAATTCCCCAGCTAGCCATGCTAACTATCATGCTGGCTGGGGGAATTCTGGGAGTTGAAGTCCACAGATCTTAAAGTGGCCAAGGTTGGACAACTCTGATCTAAACCCTTTCAAAAGTGTTAACCTATGAATGCACAGTATTTCCAACTGCAGACATGCAGCTAAAGGAGGATGAAGGGATCGCTAACCCAACTGCATGGAACTGGACACGTAGACATCAAGAAGGCAGTGTCATCAGGGGGTTACTCTCAGGAATGTAGAAAGAAAAATCTTCATTATGGTCCAGTCCAAGCTGGGAATAATCAAAATGGAGACTGCTTTAGAAAGAAGGTTATAGTTTATTGAAGAGGATAGCCAGACAGAAAGATGGCTCTGGGAAAAACTGACCACATGTAGTAGGGAGTGGGTTTTTATACCTTCTTGGGCTTTTGTTTGGAGTTGTTCCTGTGGCATGAACTTTGACCTGAGTCTGAGTGTGCCTTTCTGGTATTTTGATGGTGGTGGGTTAATTCTATTATGTCCCAAAGGTCATATCCTGCTTCCCTGTGGCTGTGGCTGATGAGTTTTGGATTTTTTTGGTGTGAGGGATTGTTGATTCTAGGGATCTTTCTTTCTAATCCCAGCTTCCTGGCTCCAATCTTTCTGACAAGATTATCACATCTGCATTTCTGCAGACCTGGTTTCTGTTTGGGGCAGAGAGACTTGGGGAGGGGGAGTTTTCTGCCTTTAAGATCCTTTGGGGAAATATAATATTCTGCCTTTTAATATTCCCCAAAATATTTCTTTCTTGGTGGGGGGGGGGAGCTGACTTCCCACAGGAATGAGACTAATAGTCTATTGCCAATACTGTTCTAGTTATGAATTACTTAGCAGAAAGATGGCAAAAGACTTCCATCAGAAGTCCAATTGAGCAAGCTACACATTTCTTCACCACCACTCCTAGCCTTCTTCCTGATTCAGCCATCCTGTTTACCTCTGAGTGCAACAGTATGCAAATGCATATCCCTCCACAAGTTTGTACAAAAACATGTGGGGCTCTTGGGACCTGAAGTCTGGGGGGTATAAAGATGTTGCTTACCCGTTTTTAGCAGTTGTGCTCAGAACAACCTTTTGAAACAGCCTGCTTTTGCATTCACTGTAGAATTGCAAAGCTGAGGAAGGAGAAACCAGCCATGTCCTCAGGTCAATTCAAAAGCAGCACAGCTTAATGGTCTGGTTCCTCCACCTGCACAACTGTGCTCAATTCACAACAGTATTAGGTGACTGGATAAGCAACTGTGCAAAGCATTGTAGTGATGCAGTTGGGGGCTAGAGTGGAAGATTGTACAGGGAAATCTTGGTGCAAAACAGAACAAGTAAAGCTGAGCAGAATTCATCTGGAGATACTTTTTCCTGTCCCTTTATAGCTCTTCACTGGCCAGCAGTGAAATTTGTACAGTTCTTCAGAATGCATCCATAACTTATTACTTAGGTTTACTTCAGCTAAATTGCCATATAGGGTATCTGCAGACCAGCAATTCCTGAGGGCTATCAACCAAAATACATTGGTGGTCAATCTTTCCATTTGCTTGTCTTTCAGAGATTTTTATCCATCTATGGAAATGAAACAATAGCTGCAACTGGAAGATGAAGGGTTGTTTTTCTGGATTCTCCTGTTTATCTATAACTCCTGCTTTTCCACAATAGACTTCTCCTATGAAAGCATCTTCACATGAACATTTTTGGATTTTGTGATATTTCATCCTGATTTTTCCTCTTTCCCTGCCCACTAAATCCATGCTTGTTTGCTCCAGTTATTATAATTATTACGGTTGATCGCTTGATGGAAGTTGGATCAATTGAGCAATGCCTCCCAACCAGGAAAACAATCCATTCATCAGGTGGCATGACAGATATGTATGCAAGCTTAGCCCAGAATTTAGAGAACTACTAATCAAACCTAACTCTGGTTTGCCTTTGTATAATATGTGCAAAGTAGAATGCTTTAGGTAGAGTGCTGGAGGTCTCAATCTCAAAAATAGGAGAGCCTAATTTTAATTAAAATTGTGCAGTGATTATGACTGTTGCTTGTTGATCCATAATTTCCCCATACATTTAGAAGTTGGTGGTATATACTTTAGCACAGAGGTCCTCAACCTTTTGGGCACCAGGGACCGGTTCCGTGGAGAAAGGTTTTTCCACGGACCGTAGAGTATGTGGTTTTGTGTGCTGCCTGCATCCCACGGATGGGGCTTTGCTTGTTTGTGTGGACCGGTTGCTGGCATGCCACAGCCCGGTACTGGTCCACGGACCGGGGGTTGGGGACCCCCGCTTTAGCAGATCTTGAGCTGACCCATGTCTTTTGGAAGTCACATGTGGCTCTGGGAACTTCAATTGTGCACCTTTGGCTTGAGCATGCTACATATCATAGGAATCTGATTAATTTGCTGCCTATTTGGGGTCAGGAAGAAGATAACAAATCATTAAGGGAGTTTTGTAATATCTGGCTTACAATGGTGTATTTCCTACAACTTTATTCCTCAAGCAGTTGTGCTTGTCAAAAACCTAACTCTTGATTATAAGCTCTGGTTTGCCTTTGGATTAATATGTACAGAGTGTGGTCATCAAAACCAGATAAATGGAGAGATGTCCTTCACCTTTAGGCAATTCTGAGCAAAAGGTTAATTATCTCAATATGTCCTTTAAGTATTTTCCTTTCAGAATTGGGCCCACTACCAGCACTGAGGTCATATGTATACTGATCCACTGTTCTTTCAGTCTTGCTCAGGGCACACTGCTGACTTGGGTAAGAAATTTGCAGTAATGAGGCACAGATAATAAACCCCAGAAGCTAAGCTAATAAAATTAGCTTTGATGTTGCCTTCAAGGTAAATCTCTCTTCTGCTTTACAGATTGAGGAGGTTCTACTAAAACGACATTGCCCTCATCAGGTGGCATTTGGAAGTTCAAGGATCCACTGTGAATAATTTTGTCTGCTCAAAGGTAGCCTTCCTGAGTCGAGTAGAATTACATAGATGTGAATGGCTTGAAGTCTGCAGGCAGGCCAGTGCAACTGGTCTGATATTCTACAAGTCATACATTTTAATATGAACAAAGTGAAGATGTTTATTACTTTTTTTATCCAACAAGATGATTAAGATCAAGGTATGAAATTTTGTAGCATATGTTTTATTGGCTCCTTTATATTGCATTACAAAAAATAGTGTTTTTTATTCTTTTCTTTTATTGGCAGGGAAAAAAAATATGCTCCCTTTCCTTATAAAAAATAAAATAAAACTTTAATGTGATTAAAATGTATCGAACCAATAAATCAAATTTATTGGAAACAAGAACCCTCATCGTAAAAGCAAATAGAAATAAGTTTGAAAGCATGCAGATAAAAACATCAGCCATGGAACTTTGCCTGTATCTTCTCAAAATTAAGTTCCTGTTAGTTCAGAGAAGGTTATTCTACCAGATTTGAGTTTCAAGAATTTAAATAAGGTAGCAGAGATGGGGAAAAAAATCTATTTTTTCCTGTCATGTAATACTGTAGTTATCTTGATTTTTGCAGTCCAGATATATAGTAGCCCTATCGTACTTCTACCACCCCAACCAGTGGCAACCAACTGCATAACCTCCATATTCAGACAGCTTACCTCTGAGTCTATTCATGTGGTTTCACCATTGGTTGATTAATTACCACACCAAGGAGAGTTTCCACTTACATATGGAAACTATGTGCAGCATAGTGTTCCTTGGATTCCCCCAATGTTTACTGATATCAACTGATATCCTTCCGGACCTGCCTCCCTACCTGCCTCAGGTGGGAATAAAGCCACTGCAGGATGGTTTATCCAATTCTCAGTTATTGCATGCAGCATACTATGGTTGAAGATACCAAATGCTGCTGAGAGGTATGATATGACACATGGTAGAATTCTTCAAATAGCTAAAGGAATCAGCAAGACCTGTTCTCTGAAGGCAGATTCATTCCAACTGACTATTAGGTAAAAGATTTCCTAAATACTGACCCAGAGAAGCAAGAGATGTGTTGAGCTAGAGGCTAATTTAGCAATCTCTTGGAAAAGCTTCAATTTGAATTCTTGCTCTGAGCAAGGGATTGGATCTGAGGGACTAATTGGTGCCTTCCAACTCTAAAGGTCCTGCAATGGACACTGGTGGGAATTCCAGTCCAAAATATCACCAAGACTGAGGTAGTGATTGAAATAATGCTGGTAGGTAAAAGCCATTGAGAATTTTAAAGAAAGAAGATTTGATGCTAATTGATCAATTTCATTTCATGCAACTCATGCAACTTTGCACATTAAAACAAGATGAACAGGAAATGCAGATGTATTCCAAATACAAAATGGCTCAAAGACAATGGAAACACAGGGCAGACTTGGGTTGGGAGACAAAAAGGGCCTCAGTAAAGATTATGGAAGTAGTGGAGATACACAAAGGTGGACAGGGAGAACTTTTTCTATCCATCTTATGACACCTGACCTTGACAGCATTCAAGGCAGTGAAACGGACAGTCCGATATTTTATGGGAAATACAGGTTTTTACATGTTCACTATAAAAGTATGTGCCTGAACAAATTCAGTTCAGTTTCCCCTCTGTAGTGCAGAAACTTTTTCTTTAGGCAGACTTTACTATAGTCTTATTAATTTTAGTTTAGTTTAGTCTTATGATTTTAGTTATGCTGAACTGCCCTGAATGATGTGAAAATACTACGAGAGAACAATCTGCCTAAATGCATATAGATAAATACATAAAGTTAGCTGTATTAGCTATCAGCTTGGAAGGCTTTGGGGCTGGAAAGGGAAACTAAGGGAAAAATCCCTGGGCTGCAGATTAAATTGGGGAATTAAAGATAGAAAACAAAAACCATATTCTGTGCAATGAAACAATGTGGATTATATCCATGAAGTCACCAGAGTTGAATTCGATTCAGTGAAGACTATTCAGAAAATTCAAATCTATTTGTGACTGATAGCTATAATATACAGAGAAGAGCAACAAAGATGATTAGGGGACTGGAGGCTAAAACATATAAGGAACGATTGCTGGAATTGGGTATGTCTAGTTTAATGAAGAGAAGGACGAGGGGGGACATGATAGCAGTGTTCCAATATCTCAGGGGCTGCCACAAAGAAGAGGGAGTCAAGCTATTTTCCAAAGTGCCTGAAGGCAGGATAAGAAGCAACGGATGGAAACTAACCAAAGAGAGAAGCAACCTAGAACTAAGGAGAAACTTCCTGACAGTTAGAACAATTAACCAGTGGAACAACCTGCCTCCAGAAGCGGTGAATGAGCCAACACTGGAAGTTTTTAAGAAGAAACTGGACAGCCATTTGTCCGAAATGGTATAGGGTTTCCTGCCTGAGCAGGGGGTTGGACTAGATGACCTCCAAGGTCCCTTCCAATTTTATCATCATCATCATCATCATCATCATCATCATCATCATCATCATCATCAATGTTCTATGGAGTTCCAGCACAGAATTGCAAAGGATGGACAATAGGAAGTGAATACCTCTGGAAGGCGTCTGTCTTGGTGCCCATCAGTTGGCTATTAAGGAAAACAGAAAGGCCCTGGAAACCTTGTATCGGAAGTTTGGACTATGAGAACAGTTTGATGGCATTACTATTCTGGTGGTCTTACAAATTTAACAAAATAAATCTATAAAAATGTATTGAAAAGTAGATAGTGCCCTAGTGGCACAGTGGTTAGAATGCAGTATTGCACAGCAAATTCTTCCTACAGCCCGGAGTTCGATTCTGAAGGGCTCAAGGTTGACTCAGCCTTCCATCCTTCTGAGATTGATAAAATGAGGACATATTGTTGGGAGCACAATATTCAAATAATGCTTCAACACTGTAAACTGCCCAGAGAGCGCTGTAAAGCATTATGGGGTGGTATATAAGCCTAAATGCTATTGCTATTGCTAAAAATGGCTGAAACACACCATCTTCCTTCCTTGTTGAGGAACCAAGGAATAAATCAATAAAATAAGTTCTGATCTTAATTTCGATATGAGTTAACAACAAAAATCTGTAAAATATCTTTTACTTTACTAGGGCAAAATATTTTGATTTACGGTACAGTATACTATAGGCCACTCTGGCCATTTCATATATTTTATAAGATGATCTCATATAAACTGAATTACTCTTCTATTATTTTAGCCAAAAAAAAAAGGAGTGTGGGGGGAGATACACAGACTCTGGACAAGTTGTACTGAAGTGGCACATTCTGCACTTTGAAACAATGCACAAACTGTTGCCCCTTCAGCTCTGCCCAGTTCATGACAAAAAGACTTGCTGTTTATAACACTAACCCTGTGCGCATATATAAGACATGTCCAAACATACCTGCAAATTACTAATAAAACTATTGAAAGCTGCCACTTAATGCATATACGGCAGTGTGTTGCGTTTGCAATATAGAGCAGAGCTATTCTCAGATTTCTTGGTTAGGATCCTTAACAATTCTGAACCTGCAGATTTTTACATTGCCCATCAAAGCAAGCAAGCAAGAGATTAAAGTGCAACCAACTTCTTAAAGGCAGTGTGTGATGCATATCCCAAAGAGAACCTTACAGTAATTTCCTGCAATTTAAAAGTTTTTATTTTTAAAACATCAGCTGCCAACCCCCCCCCCCAGTCCCTCCCCCCCATTTCATTTGACTTTCATACTGAATTTCAGCATCCCAATGCAGTAATTTATTAGGGATCATCCAACTCAACCGCTTATTAAAATGTCTTGGTGTTAAATACTACTCAGCTACTCGGGAGCTTTACTGTATCCTCCAGGCTCTCTCTCTCTATAATTAATGCTGCTTCTAGGGATATCATGCAGATTGCTTAAGCATGGACCATTTAACCCTTTGGGGACTGGGTGAGGGGTGCCATCTGGTTAGCAAAAGATAACATTTTGAATGAGTTTTTTGGTTGAAACTTCAAAAAGCTACAGGTAGTCCTCAACTTATGTCCTCAATTGAGCCAAACATTTCTGTTTGTAAGCAAGACATTTGTTCAGTGAATTTTGACCCAATTTATGACCTTTCTTGCCACAGTTGTTAAGTAAACCACTGCAGTTGTTAACTTAATAACACAGTTGTTAAGTGAATCTGGCTTCAGAAGGTCACAAAAGGTGATCACATGACCCTGGGACACTGCCACCGTCATAACTATGAGTCAGTTGCCAAGCATCTGAATTTTGATCATGTGACCATAGGGATACTGCAATGGTTGTGTGAAAAATGGTCTCCAAAGCACCTGAAGGCAGGACAAGAAGCAACGGATGGAAACTAACCAAAGAGAGAAGCAACCTAGAACTAAGAAGAAACTTCCTGACAGCTAGAACAATTAACCAGTGGAACAACCTGCCTCCAGAAGCTGTGAATGCTCCAACACTGGAAGTCTTTAACAAGATACTGGACAGCCATTTGTCTGAAATGGTATAGGGTTTCCTGCCTGAGCAGGGGGTTGGACTAGAAGACCTCCAAGGTCCCTTCCAACTTTATTATTATTATTATTATTATTATTATTATTGTTGTTGTTGTTGTTGTTGTTGTCGTCGTCCCTTTATTGTGCCATTATAACTTTGAACAGTCACTACACAAACTGTTGTAAGTCAAAAACTAGCTGTATTTCCTCCAGTGGACAAGAGTTTAAATATTAGTGATTGGACATACAAAGGACCCTTTCCAAAAACCCAGGCTGATACGCCGATATGTCATGCTGTAACACACATTTGAATTAGCATTGGAAAATCCTTTCTTACTTCTCTAAATAGATTGCCAGAAAACTCCATTTGTGGATGTTGTTGGAATATCACAGGAGGCTTTCATTGAATAGCAACTGCTGGAACAAGGGCAAAATTCTCTTACCCAGAGGCCTGGATCAACTATTATGAAAGAATATTAAAATTAGACTGAGTCTGTCTATGGAGATTCTCAGTCATCCAGGTCATGGTTGACCCAAAGGTACTTTTTTCAGGAGGCAACTGGACTTTCTTGTTTTTCTTTGAAGACGTTTCGCTTCTCATCCAAGAAGCTTCTTCAGTGATGACTGGATGGTGGGGAATGCAAGGTCTCCAAGGAGTATAAATCCTTCCATTCCCCACCATCCAGTCATCGCTGAAGAAGCTTCTTGGATGAGAAGCGAGACGTCTTCAAAGAAAAACAAGAAAGTCCAGTTGCCTCCTGAAAAAAGCATCTTTGGGACAGATTGAGTCTGCTTTCCTCAGCAGAGAATAAGACCAGATGGGTACAGTATCATCTTGAAGGTTCTTGTCCCACCAGCCAATCCTTGCTTCCTTTGCTATCTTTCAGACCAGGGCCCACCCTCCCCATTTATGCCTGATTGGGGAGGGACAATGTCCTATTTCCTTCTGAGTTCTAATCTATACATTGTGAGCAGAACTGCTCAGTTTATAGTTAAGGCATTTGATCCTGTTACATCAAACATATTGGGATAAGCTGTAAAGATTATGTATTTATCTGTTGATTCATATTTTCCACATTTGTATTTTATTGCTGTATTTTGTGGCAGTTAATCAGTCATGGGAATGAAGTATGTTATTCAGTAGGAGCCCTACCTACTACTTCAAAATGGTTCGCATGGCTCCTTTTGAATATGGATTTTGCGCTCTTTAAAACAAAACTAAACTAAATCCTTTAGTTTACACCGCAGTTATTTCTATTGGGTATTATGGATAATTTGGATCAAAAAGAAATGAAATTGATGTTGTATTGTATAACAGCAGCAAGGACATTAGTTGCTCAAAATTGGAAAAAGAAGACGTTACCAACCATGGACAACTGGAGACAGAAGGTATCGTATTTTGCAGAGATGGCAAAAATATCCGCATTCCTGAAGGATCATTCTCAGGAGAAATTTATTTCAGTATGGAGAAGATGGATAGATTATACTCAGAGAAAATATGGACTGAATAATTATCATGTAGCTTTTGAATAAAAAATTTTTTTTTGTATATATATAAAAACAAATAATGTTATAATATTAACATTTGTAGGTATTTTAATGTTATTTTAGAGTCATAGTAAATTTATACTAGTGTGTAGTAATAATGAGTAGCTTTGGATAGAATTGGATTACTGTGTGTTTATTTCCTGGATCAGCTCTGGGAAGTCTGGGGGGGGGAGGGGGGAAAGGGAATAGATTGATGTATAAAAATTAATGTGTTTTGGATTTATATGTTGTTTTTTTTTGAGGAGGTGCCCGGTGGTTACCCCAACTGCACCGGACGGGATGGTGGAAAGAGAAGGGAAGTAGGTGAGAGGGAGGAAGGAGGAGAGGTAGTAGGTTCGGGGGGGGGGGGGGGGGNGGGGGGGGAGGAAGGTGTGGAAAGTGAAGGAGGGGGGGGTAGGGGGAGGACACAGGACACTTCCGTGAAGGTATTGAGTAGTGTTATTTTATTTTTTTTGGTTGATATTGTGATTAAATGTAGTATGTTATTGTTTCTAATTGAAAAATTAATAAAAATTTCATATATAAAAAAAAAACTAAACTAAATCCTGAGTCCATTTAAATCTCTGCTAGTTAACAGACAGGCAGAGAACACTTTCGCTAAGCTATCTGTGAAGTGAACTTGGAACAGTCTACAGGGAAAAAAAAATCTGTGCTCTTTTTCAAAGCTACCGGTCTCTTTAGAAAACTGATTTCTGTGTTTAACAAACACATTGGTTGCCTAGTCACTCAAGTGTGTTTGCATTAGGAACGGTGAAAAAGTGGTTTTCTTAACCTCCGTGTCCTCAGTTGTCCCACCCTGCTTGTAAATCTTTCCATATTGCTTTATCTGGAACTGCTATGGTGCCCTCGTAGAAACGCCAAATGCTCCCCACTGTCAATTGGGAAAGTTCTACTGCAATTGAGGGAAGCTAAGCAAGATGTCCAGTTGTGAACACCACGATACAAAAAAGATGTTGAGACTCTAGAAAGAGTGCAGAAAAGAGCAACAAAGATGATCAGGGGACTGGGGACTAAAGCATACAAAGGTTGTGGGAACTGGGTATGTCTAGTCCAGGGGTAGGCAACCTTGGCTCTTTTATGACTCGTGGACTTCAACTCCCAGACCCCTGGTCTAGTCTAACAAAGAGAAGGGCTAGGGCAGTGTTTCTCAACCTTGACAATTTTAAGGCATGTGGACTTCAACTCCCAGAATTCCACAGCCAGCATTGCTGGCTGTGGAATTCTGGGAGTTGAAGTCCACATGCCTTAAAATTTTCAAGGTTGAGAAACACTGGGCTAGGGGGGTGACATGATAACTGTCTTCTAATATTTGAGAGGCTGTCACAGAGAGGAAGAGTTAACCTGTTCTCCAAAGCACTTCCTGGCAGAACAAGAAGTAATTGGGGAAACTTATCAAGGAGAGATCCAATCTAGAATTTTCCTGTCATAGAAAACAATTAATCATTGGAATAGCTTGCCTCCAGAAGTTACGGATGTTCCATCACTGGAGGTTTTTAAGAAGAGATTGGACAGACATTTGTCCTGATTGGTATAAGGTCTCCTGCTTTAGCAGAGGGCTAGACTACAAGACCCCTAAGGTCCCTTTGAACACTTGTTGTTCTGTAAAAAAAATCTCTTATGAAATCTTTTCGAATTCCTAATATATTTGGGGTTATTTTTATGGAAAGGTAGAGTTTTCTTATGCTCCCGAGGAAACTTCCATGCAGTTTTCTTAACACTGGACAGAACTGTTGGTCAATGCCTTCTTCCACGATTTCCCCAATCTCAGCTATGGTCTTGGGATGTCCAAGCAATGTCCCACCCAAAAACTAAACAGGCTTGACTCTGCTTGGCTTCTGGGCCTTGTCAAGGTCATCAGGCTCCTGAGATTATTTTTTGAATGTAGTTGGCTTAGGTGTATCTTTTGCAGTATAAATCTGACCCTCAATCCCATAATAATGACCATCTCACAGGAAGAAAGCAAGAACCATGAAAAGCTATCCTGGGTGAATATTATTATCTGAAAAGATCTGGGAAGCCTCAGAGTTGGTGAAGGCTAGGATCTGTTGAATTGTTATCTAATCCTTAAGAGCTTGCTGGTGTTCCACTTCAAGGATGATCTCTGCTTTTATCTCCTAGATTTTTTGGACTCTTTCTAGTACAAGAAAACTAAATCCATGGTTGCTTATTACCTTAATTCTTGTTATCCCGTCTTCAAATTGCTCACAATCACAAGCCCCAAATTATATCATATAATCGACATAAACCAACCTTTAGCTGGAACCTAGATCCCATGCATTCAGTTTCACTCACCTGCTGCTCACTTCCGGCTGAGTGGCCTGGTTCCTAAGAGGTCACGGACCAGTACCAGTCTGTGGCCCAGGGGTTGGGGACCCCTGGCCTAAAGTATGACTATTACTTGCATTGTGCCTTATCACAATCTGAATTCATATATTTTACTTGGGAAAATAAATCCTAAAATAAAATAAATCTGTACCAAGAATGAGAAGAAAAACAAGACATTCACAGGGAATATTTGAGAAGAGAAAAATGCATCTTTTCAGCAATGTATTAATAAAAATAGCAAAGACAGAGCAGGATCTTAAAGGGGATCTAATTCAGCTGAGATTAGGATATGCCCCGTGTTTTTTTCCATGCTGAAGCCAGATAAAATGAAATCAGACCATAGGAAGGGCCCAATTTCCACGAGCTCACGGATGTAGAAATTGTGCA
>NW_015393289.1:13581-14992 GCF_001527695.2 Protobothrops mucrosquamatus | reverse complement strand
TAAATCATATCCTATTTGTTTTATGCCATTCTTCATCTAGTTTAATTTGCAGGGCGTACCTTGCAGAAATGAAAACTAATATTTGAAAGTAATGAACTGAAAACTTTTGCCATTGTGTCATTATGTTTGGGTGGGCTATTATTATGTTAATCAGGATTAGGGATGCTGAAAACCCATTATTAACTAGAAAGTTCCCAAAGGGACTCACTTCTTGAAGAAGTCTTTAATAAGGTTTCTGTCGATTATGACTCATTGAAATATAAGGTTGCCAAACTGCTATCCTATTGGATAGTTTCCATGAGTCATTCATAGTTCTGACAATGTATACCAGAATTAAAGGCTAAAGGCCTCTTAAACATGAGAAAGTTTAAATAACTACTGTATTTCACAGAGATGCATTCTGTAAACCAAGAGAAGACAGTATGACAGACAAACATGCACAACATTTGTAAGCAATTTTAATCCAGCTGTTATAATTTTTGCAAAACTGTTAATGTGTGAACAAACTGTGGCCTTCCAGAAACCTTTAAACTAATATGTCAGATATACCTCATATACCTTCACCATGCTATTGGGATTGCTGGTTATTGAAATTTAATACCTGGAAAGCCACTAGTTATTTATCCCATATTAAGATGTCAAATAATCCATGTTGCCCCAATTGCTTAAAACCTACTGAACTTTGAGGTTACATGGAATTTGTAGAAGCAAATAGAATTCACAGAAACATTGCATATTGCACCAAAACAAATACAGTGTATATGAGGACCTATCACTTCCTTTATTTCTAGTCTTAGAATAACCCCAGCACCTGAGAGAGATCAGGCAGATAATCACTTGTGATTCAGACTGAGAAATATTATTGAGGCAGCCATTTTATTCTATTAAGTTTTTAAACACTTCCTTGCAACTGGGTAAGAAGGTATCGTGATTGGCTGATAAAAAAACTTAAATGGGAATCTTGCAAATTTTTAGTAGCCCTAACTGTATTATAAGACAGTGTTTCTCAACCTTGGCAACTTTAAGTGGCATGGAGTTCAACTCCCATGAGTTCTGGGAGTTGAAGTGCACACCGCTTAAAGTTGCCAATATTGAGAAACACTGTTATATGACATTTATAATTTACATTTACAATTCAGAAATGGCTCCACAACAACAACAACAACAACAACAACTTTATTGTCACTTTGAATGTATTTATTTTATTTTTTATTTTTTTTTTTTTCATAATTTATATGCCGCCCTTCTCCCCACGGGACTCAGGGCGGCTCACAGCATATTAAAATAACACAACACAAACAACACAACACAACATTTCCCCTATAAAAGCCAATTAAAACCAAATATTTATAGTCTGTGACATTATTAAAATCATTAAAAATTATCCCTATTTAAAATTCACCCTAGGTCA
>NW_015393289.1:6197-13044 GCF_001527695.2 Protobothrops mucrosquamatus | reverse complement strand
TGCCTCCCACTCCTAACTCACCGAGACGCCGCAGCATGATACCATGGTCCACAGTATCAAAAGCCGCTGAGAGGTCCAAAAGCACAAGGACAGAGGAATAGCCCCTGTCCCGGGCCCTCCAGAGATCATTTACCAACGTGACCAATGCCGTTTCCGTGCTGTGTCCCGGCCTGAAGCCCGACTGGTATGGGTCTAGATAATCTGGCATACATCAAAATGATAATCTGGCATACATCAAAATGAAATTTCATTGCATACAGCTCTCATGGGTCACCACCTCCGACATACATTCCTTGTTCGTGGCCAGCTCAAGTTTCAGAACGTCTATTTTAATCTCTAGGGAGCGAACGATGGCAAACAAGACAGATGGAAACGGAGCTCCATGTGGATTAGCCCTCAAATTAGCTTGTATTCCTGCATGACAACCTCACCTCCTTTCCTTTTTCTGATCCTGTCTCTTCCACCTTTTCCTTAAAGAGGCCTTGCTTCTTTTCACCCCTGGAGAATGCTGCCACCACCACCATCTCCTCTCTCACTTCCTCTGGGCCTGCCAACAGCCTCCTCCAGTTCCTTTGCTCCATAAGCCCCAGGACCTCTACTCCTCTGCCTCCTTTGGAAACAGCCCTGATTTGCAATAGAATCCGTTGCTGGGCCAGCAATCAGATCTTGCTGCTGGCAGAACAATTTCAAACAGTGCCAACGACTTTTAATGGTCTCACCAACAGTTCTGAAACAGCTAGAAACTCATCATGCCAGCGAAGATTGTCGGTTGTTATCTTAGTTCCATCACATTACTCAAACACATTGCTCAAACATATTAAAACCTTCCTGATCATGTGGCCTATATCCCTTAATATCCCTCCCAAAACTTTTCACCTTCGAGAGCCAATGCAGCCACAGCCGATCCAGGCGCCGCCATCTTAGAACTCACTAGTATATGTACCTGACCATTTCTTCTGATCAGATAGGGTGAGGATCCTCAAGGTCCTTGTATTAAACAATGTCATCTGGTGGGACCTAGAAGGCAGATCATTTCCATAGTGGTAGAAGAACAGCTTCTCATTTTGGAAGACTGTGAAGACCTAGCTCTTCCTTGAGGTACTGGGCACAGATTGGAATTGAGCCTAGCACAGGCGTAAGTTGGTATAAGAACTCTAGGGTACTTTCGTTGTGTATGATGACTTTAATTCTGTGATTTATTTTTATAAGTTGCTGTTGTTAACTATCCATGTTGTATAAGATTATTTATTATACTACGACTTCGAGTAATCACATGAATTTCCCCCTAAACTATTATTTCCAGTCTTCCAATGGTGCACTCAGTGCCACTGCAATTGAGTCCATCCACTTTGCACCTGGCTATCCTCTTCTTGTGTTTCCTTCCATCTTTCCTAGAATTAAAGCTTTTTCCAGAGAGCTGGGAATTTGCTTAATGTGTTTGAAATAGAATAATTGGAGCCTGGTAATATATGCCATGAGTGAGAATTCTGGATTGATTTGTTCACGGATCCGATCACTTTGTTTTTCTAGTATAACACTGTATGTATTAGGAATCTTGTTTATACCATCATCTAAGTAGTAACAGCCTTGTACATCTAATAAATTCTGGTCAACTATTAAAACATTCTCTACATAGGATTGCTCTTGAAGAACACTCAGGAACTTCATCTGGTCCAGAATGCAACAGTTATGGGCTTGCCTTGCTATTCCCATGAGACACCTTTGCTTCATGATCTGGACTGGTTGATTATGGGTGTGAGTCAAAATGCTGGCTTTATCAATTTTACCAATAAAGCTCTACATGTCATAGAACCTGGTTAAGTGAGAACCTGCCTGTATGATTTGCCAGAGTGGCATGGTCTGAAACTCCTTGATTAAACAGTTTCATCTTTCATGACTCAGGAGGTACATTATGTATGCCATTCAAGCTCCTGAATAAAAGGTAGAATATAAGTCTAACAAATAGACATACTGAAATGTGATTTGTATGTTGCCACGATGTCATCTGTCATGATGCCTGTCCCATGACAAATGAGGTCCTTTCAAGATCTGTATGTCTCCCACACCATGATTACATTCTGCAAGACCTTGAAAACTGGCTAGTCTCCTACCCTTGCAGTAAAGTGGATGGGACCCCTCTGTTTGTGATGATTTGTATTTTGATATATTACTGGATCGCCATCTCTTAATTATTTTTTGTAGTAATTACTGATCTATTTTATGGCATTTTGTTCTTCTCACATTGCTCTTTATTTTTGTGAGCCACCCAGAATCAGTTGGAGTTGGGTGCCATGAACATTGATTAAATAAATAACTAAAACAAATGAATACATGAATAAGAATCAACAAACAACTTGGTATTTCTCACATTATGACTCATGCACCTTCAGAACAAAATGCCAAGCCAGTAGGAATGGAGGCATTATTGTGGAACGATATTTACAGTTCATGGGAACGATGATGAATGGAAACCAGATTTTTTTTTTAAAGATACTATATAAATCTTACATAAACTTATAAGAAGAGTTTCAAGTTGCTTTTCACTTTGTAAATTTAAACATAGATTTTGTAGGAGAATCAAGAAGATCCTCATTTTTGCACATTAATGAGGATTTCCAAGAGCTCTCTGCCACACAGCCTCATATCTAATTCAGGAGTTAGATGTATTATTTCTTTGCAGAAAATGTTTAATATACAGACTTATCTTCCTTTCTATTTTCTTTTATTCAAGAGATAATACAATTTCAAGGACCTTGAATTTTAACCAATTCAATGAGTAGGAAAGAATTACATTTACCATTATAAATCCTTGCTAATCTTTATTCACATGCTGAGTCCACCTCCCCCCACAAACACTTGGTGAGTTAAAGGTTTTACAAAGAACCAAGAATGCTTTTCCCCTTTAGTGATGTTTGTTTGGCAGATTGATTATAACTTTGAAGCCCTTCAACAAATACAAAACAGGTAGAAGAATTATGAGGTGTTTCAGAAACTTTTATTGCAATAAAAGCGAGAGAGAAACTTTTAACTCAGCAGTTTGTATATATATTTCACTTTGATCCTTCAGTGCAAGTTTTGTGTCAAATCAAGTGATAACCTCAGAAACAAAATGCAACAAGAAAAGCTATAAAGACCAACAAGAAAACTTCTAAATCTCTATCCTGTCCCAAAACTTGTCTCCAACATCAATACTTGCCTGAATAAGAATCTGCTCCATGGAGATATTGTACGAGTTTTTCAGTCTCTAAATGGTACATCAAGGACCATATTCCAAAGAGCCATGTGGCATAGATTTATTTATTAGCTAAAACAACCAAATTTCTTTGAAGATACAACATAATTTTATTTGTATACATGATGTAGAAGATGACCAGCCTGAGCCTGAGGGAGGTGTCAAATGTGTCATCTGTCTTGAATCCCTTCGCACCTACATGACATGTGTCTATTGATGGCTTCTAGAAATTCCGTAGCATTTTTTAAAATTAAGTTAATTAGTATTAACTGATATAAACAACTTCTTAACCAATTCCTCATACATTTTGTGCAACAACTCTTACGGAATTCCTCTTTCTGTCCATAAACAAGCAACAATAAAGAACTACTCTGAAGTAACTCCTTGAGTCATTCTTGGGCCTGACTCAAATTACCCACAAAAAAATCACTTCCCGTGTTCTCTTCATGAGGAGAAGCTGTCCGGTGTGTAGCTGGGAAATCTCATGTTCTCATTTTGTCTAGAGAGACTCCACTGGCTGGAATTCACCAATCTGAGCTGCATGTATAGTATTTAGTAAATTCTCCTTTGTGGGATATGGAAAATTATAATTTGATAGCAATCTTTGAAAATTTGGGGCCAGACTCAATTGCATTGGCCCTTAGGTGACCTTCTGTTGGTAGTCTTTAAGACTGTTGGTGCTGCAAACAGAAGTGGACAATTTAAGTTTGATTTTTTCATTCTTGAGATGGAAAGAGAAAAAGAAGTTTTAAAATTTATAAACAAAATAAAATGAAAAATGAAAAATTACTTTTAAAAGCATGCATTCATATGGCATTGCTTTGCAAACTGTGAATCAGAAATGTGCATTCAATGTGAGCTACTTTTTCAGCTACTCAAACCTTTTAGTTTAATGTGAAGACTCTTCACCAGTTCATATGTACATGTTGGTTTGGATATCAGCCTGGCAAGCATAAAGGCAGCTGAGCAAGAGGGGAAAAAAGTAATAAATTTTAGATTTCTGAGACATCAACTCTGAAATTCACTATTATAATTGCATTCATTTTGTGTCTGCAAGCAATTTTTTTTCAGATCTCTATAATTGCATAAAGCTATATTTTAATGATGAAAGCTTTGGCTGCAGCTTTGTCTGTGTAGCTATGTGCTTTCAAGTCTCATTGCGTTCACTGAAATTTAATTACATATAACGATACAAAGGATTTCTGCCAAAATGTGTATCACCAAAAGCAAACTTCATGATGTAATTCTTTATCATTTTAATAACTTTGTATAAGCAATCAGCAACTAGCTTTAGCACTTCTAAACTAGAGGTTTGACCACAAAATGGACCTAGTCAACTTGCATCTTCAGTGTCATTTGAAATAAATTTATTTTTTTGAACACATATCTAGCAATTTTCTAATTGATTTCTATGCCTTCTCCTCCTCCTTCCTCCTCTTCCTCTTCCTCTTCCTCCTCCTCCTTCCTCCCCTTCCTCTTCCTCCCCCCTCCCCTTCCCCTTCCCCTACCTCCCCTTCTTCTCTGCAACAATAGCCATTCCTAACTCTTAGGCTTTGCTTCTGTCTTAGCATACAAGAGTTCATTTCTTTGACAATAAAACCAGATGAGACTAAGAATCACTATCCCATCCTACA
Organism: Protobothrops mucrosquamatus; assembly: GCF_001527695.2. Lineage (NCBI taxonomy): Eukaryota > Metazoa > Chordata > Lepidosauria > Squamata > Viperidae > Protobothrops > Protobothrops mucrosquamatus. Next base: position 8,178 of record NW_015393289.1, on the reverse strand, counting down.
TTATTTTTTGATGGAGTGAAGAGGAGTGAAACCTATCAACCTCCTTCTTGTTATGTGCTAAAAACAGTAATAAAGCCTTCCTCAACTCATGTCTTCTAAATGTGTTGGAAATACAATTTTAGTATTCCCAACTAACAAATGGCAAGACTTCATTAATCAATCCTTTCTGATCCTGCTCACATTTAGAATCAGTTGAGTTAGAGATAAAAAATATTTGAAACAATCATGAAAGGCTGAAATATTGCAGCAAGAATAAAATGAGTAGGTACAGGAATAAATCTAGGCTGGAATTTTCTTTCTTTTTTTTTAAAAAAAATTAACTTTATTCAAATACAAATAATACAAACAATACAAACATAATACATGTTTGTATTATTTGTATTTGAATAAATATACAATATAAGTATAAATAAAAACAATATACAATATAAGTATAAATAAAAAAAACAATATAAAAATACAAATATTACAGTGCACCCACCCCCCTGGAGATCATTTTTATTACCTATATTTCTTGTCATATAACCACTAACAATATACAATATATTTCAACTGTGCCTTTATCCCCTCCAAAACAGCATATATTCCTGAATAGGTTTATTCCCTTTGCCTTCCACCAACTGTTTTTATAAAATCCTCCCATATTTCATTATAATTATTTACTTTAATCATCCCTTTTTTAAATTTAATTTCTGTTGTTAATTTATCATTTATTGCCATATTCCATATTTCATTATACCACTCATTTCTTTGAATAACCCAATTCCGTGTCCAATATTTAACCATCACTAATCTAGCTGCCATTATCAAATTTACAATCAATTCCTTTTTTGCTTCATTTATATCTTGTTTTTCCACCAGTAACAGTAATGCAATCCTCAGTGACATATCTACATTTACATCCAAAAGTTTTCTAATTTCCCTAAACACCATGTCCCATATCTTTTGTGCGCTATCACAATTCCACCACATATGTTTATATGTTCCAATCTCTTTCTCGCACCTCCAGCAAATATTTGTATATTTAACATCTATTTGATTTAATTTATGTGGTGTTAGGTACCACCTCCATATCACTTTATATCCATTTTCCTTAACTCTAATTGACATATTCTTATATAGTCTTCTATTCCAAATATTTTTCCAATCTTTATCGTTTATTTCTCCTAAATCTGTTTCCCAAATTAATTTTAAACCTTTTGCATGATTTTCTAGTTCAGTTAATATTCTATATATTTTCCCAATTCTTCCTTTACCTATATATTCTTCATTTACCTCAGTTTCTTTTATAATCATTTCAAATTTTGTTAACTGTCTGTCTTTCACCTCCAATTTTTCTTCAATTTTTATCCATTTCTATAATTGTATTAAATTCAACCAATTTAATTTAATATCTGATAAAACATTCTTTAATTATATTATATTCTTTATCTTGTTCTTCCAGTCTTCCCATTTATATATCTGATTTTTTAAAAATTTACTAATCCATTCTTTCAATTCAGTTTTAGGTAATTTCTTCATTTCCACCACCAGTGTTAAAGGAGAAATTCCTGGCATTAACCGATATCTCTATTTATTCCATAGTTCTATCAATTTTTTTAAAAAGGGATTTTGAATCATCTTAACAATTCTTTTAATATCCTTTTTAAACCAATATGTTTCTATAGGATCACCTATTTCCCTTAATTCCTTCAACTCTATATCACTCCATAAAAAAATCTCTATTTAATACTATAATATCTAAGACCACCCTTAATTGATTAGCTACCCAATTTATTTATTTTTATTTATTTATTTAATAAAACTTATATGCCGCCCTTCTCCCCCATGGGACTCAGGGCGGCTCACAGCATATTAAAAACAATACAAAACATTTCCCTATAAAAGCCAATTAAAAACCAAATATTTGTAGCTGTGTCTTATTTAAAATCATTAAAATTGTCCCTATTTAAAAATTCACCCTAGGTCAGTCCCGCTTGCT
>NW_015393289.1:0-3997 GCF_001527695.2 Protobothrops mucrosquamatus | reverse complement strand
TCCTTCAACCCCCCACCCTCCCCCCCACCCTTTCTACACCGCAACCCTCAGACATGGCTGGTCCTGACCTAAGGTGATCCTCCCCCCTCCCAACCTCCCTTGTTCCCCCTAAAAATTTATTAAAACACCCCTTTAAAAAGAACCTTAATTTGGCCAATTTCAATAATTTCCTATTAGCACCCGCAGCATGCCACCTCTCGGGGTTCCAAACCCCATCCTCAAGGTGGGCCCTTGTGATCTTAATGGGCCAGGCCCACCTTTTTTTAATGGTTCATACCATAAAGCTTCATTTATTCTTGCTCTCTTGCCTCCATTACATCTCCAGTAATCTCTGTATTTCCTTTAATTCTTTATCTGAAAACTTAATTGGGATCATCCAATTTAGGCTGGAATTTTCTTCTAACAACTTTCAAACTTGATGTCAGACTTTTCAGCAAAGTGAAGAATGTACACATTATCCAGAATACATCCTTCTAAATAGAAGAAAGCATAAGATGATCAAAGCTGAGAAGTCAATGGCAATAGAATTTGTTATAGCCATTAAATTAACTTAGCGAAGGGTGCATTGTAATGGCCTGATTTTTTTTTCGTATTTTTTTTTTGTAATGGGTGAGAAAAGAGACCATGACTTACATTTCTATCTATTTTACAATCCATCCTTCCTTCCTTCCTTCCTTCCTTCCTTCCTTCCTTCCTTCCTTCCTTCCTTCCTTCCTTCCTTCCTTCCTTCCTTCCTTCCTTCCTGTATTATTTTATAAAATCTTTCATGTGACAGAGATATATACCAACACAGAAATTTAAATCAGTATGGAGGAGCCAAAAATTAAACTCAGTAAAAGAAAATGGAAACTAGTGATATTCTTGAGACCAATGAATGAAATATGCAGGAAGTGGAAGATAAAACAAGGATATTCAAAGAAAGAAAGAAAGAAAGAAAGAAAGAAAGAAAGAAAGAAAGAAAGAAAGAAAGAAAGAAAGAAAGAAAGAAAGAAAGAAAAGCAGCTGGTTTTCAAAGGACTTACATCATCTATAAATTTTGTAGCCATCTTAATTATAAGATGTATCTTGGAACAGAAGTTATACCTTTAGTATCCTACATATTATTTCTTCATTACTGTCAGACATTTTTAGCATCTTTTTTTGTACTAAATTTAATGCTCTAAGCAATGAGATTTAATATGTAGGCCAAGCCAGGATATTAGATAGCTGTTTAATGTTCCTTTTTATGTGCTTGATGATCTTATGCTTTTCTGGATAAATGCTATTTTTTATTTATTTATTATCTTTTTAAAGATTTCTTAGCACATTCAAATATTGCCGTATTCTTGGAAAACATGTATGCCTGTTGTATTGGAAGAGATTGATGAAGCTTGTATATGTGTCTGGCACAGACAGATTATATGTGAGAATAAATGTGCAATCTTAGCCAAATAAAACAAATGTTCATAGACTTGTGTCAGATTATCTGACACAAATCCTGAAAAATCTGATCTTTATTCTTCTGGTAGATAGATAGGTAGTTAGCTAGATAGGCAGGTAGATAGGTAGGTTATAAGTAAAGATTAGATGATAGATAGATAGATAGATAGATAGATAGATAGATAGGTAGATAGGTAGGTAGGTAGGTAGGTAGGTAGGTAGATAAATAGATTTGATAGATAGATAGATAGATGATAGATGATAGAATATAGAATATAGATAATAGATTGATCAATTGATTTATAGAGATAAATAGAGATGATAAACAGACAGACAGACAGACTTGATAGATGATGGATGATAGCTGACTGACTGAATACGTGGCTCCAAAAAAATTCTGAGTGGATGGACAGACAAAGACAGGCACTGAAAACAGCTGAAAAGATTTTGCTCCATTTGCTTAAAGAAATGATATAATAAAGATTATTCTTATTTTAACTATTATAAAAATGTTATGTTTGTATTCTCTTATGTCTTAATCATAATATATATCTTTTCCATCCCCTTTTAAAGTTAATCAAGTGTTTTGCAGAACAAAGGCTTTGTTTGGTTTTGACATCTGATTCAGCTTAGTAATTATTGGAGGTGGGATACAAATAAATGATGATGATGTGATAATGATGAACTTTATGATTATCATATAATTGCTCCAAATCTTCTGATCAAAATTTGCTTCACGGTTGAATTTTCACTTATGAATATTGATATATTACCCTAAAATGGATCTGAAATTGGCCCTCACTTAGATAAATAATGAGCAATCATGCCTCAGTGGGATGACTATGAATGGAACTCATTCAAAAATATACAGCAATGGACATTCAGTCAATTGTCGAGACAATTAACTAAATGACAAGAACTAAATTGGACAAGCAGTCTAATTCTTAACGAATAGCATAACCACCCTATGATTGACAATTCCCAGTTTAATTGCATTGGTGTTAATTTATAACTCTTTTTTACTCTGTTTTAATTATGTAATGCTGGTGGGCCTTTCCAACAGAGGAAGCAATGTACTGAGTCAAAGGCTGTGGCTGGAACTGTTATAATCTCCATAGGATACATGTGCTGCATTGTCTGATCTAAGAACTGAAAAATGTCATTAATCATGTTCACATTCTTGTTTAACATGAAAAAAAACTAAGAATGAAATATATGAGTTATACATATGATAGAGTACGGGACTGAAGGCAATGAAAGGTATTTCTTATGTAAACTATGCCTGCTTCTAAGACTGTTACTATTTAAAATGTAATACAATCTATTGGATCATTTAATTCAGTAGTTGTTTATGATTGATTGATATTATGCCATCAAATCTATGTTGATTTTTACTTACCACAAAGTGATCTATCCTCAGTCTGACCATTCAAATCCCCATACAATGAATAGGTGCTGTAATTGAATCCATACACCTTTTATGTATGAACACTGAGAGTATGTTCAGTATGTATACTGAGAACTTATGCACCCCAGACAAATTCCTTATGTGACCATTCACACTTGGCCAATAAAGAATATTCCTGTTCCTATTTTGGCTTCACCGTTGTCAGCATTGTAGACTTCTCAAGGGAACTAAACCTCCCCTAATGTTTCCAACTCATAACAATTTGAGCCAACTTATTTGGGCCTCAAATGAAAACTCAAAATGAGTTTGATTTGTTATATTATTCATTTGTTTATTTTTCAGTATTTCATGGTACTTTCAAGGTTCTTTTTCAACTCCAGAATTTTAAATACTGTGTAAATCTTCTTTCTTTAAAGTCCAACTTTCTTTGTCATATAGCCTCATAGAGAAAACCATTGCTTGTACAATTCTGATCTTTGTAGGTATAGATAAATTATGACATCTTAACATATTTCCCAAGGTCTTCATTGCTACTTACCATGATATTTCATAGCATATGTCTTCATTGCTGGTTCCTTTAGCATTATTAGTTGATCCTAATCAACTATCCACCAGTTTAGTATCTTCATCTTCAGTTCTAAAGATGGTTGCTGTACAGTTTACATTAGAGTAATCTTCTTTATACTTTATTGTTGTGTTCTTGGTGCACTTTGAATTTGGTAGTTTTCTTGCAGATGTTTCATTACCAGCCTAAGCAACAAAATTGGCAAACCCCATACAGTATCTCATAACACAATGAAAATCAATGCTTAATAAAAAAAAAAAGTGCTTGTCACAATCCACTACAATACAACCAGTGCAACCTATGAAATGTTATTTCAAACATCAAGGACATCTTTGAGAAAACCATATTTGAGACTACTGCAACCATTTGGCATCATTGTAGGACACCAACCAACAAAATCCTTCCGAAACTTCATACATGGACAAATTAAATTACAGATCAGCTGAGAATATTTTAGATCAAGCCAAATCCAAAAATGCCTGGGAATTTCTGGAAAACATGGCTTCCAGCCAAATCAATATACATATAGAGATAAATCCAATTTACATACTATTTAAAAGACAATCAAAAGCTAGGAAGGAAGGCAACAGCCCAGAACATATTCC
>NW_015393288.1:17377-21303 GCF_001527695.2 Protobothrops mucrosquamatus | reverse complement strand
TTTTTTTTTTGTTCAGAAGTTCAATCAGATGCCATGTTGGTATTAGTGGTGGAGCTTCAGACAGAACTTTAAGGAAAAATACTGAGGTTTGCAAAATACCTGGAAACTATACAGGTAGTTCTCGCTTAATTACTGCGTTGTGGTGCTACACAGATACAAGCAGGCTAAGTGATGTAGCCATAAAAGGGATGTCACATGATCACATCATTTAGTGATGACAATGACAGCAATCCCCATTGCCATCATTAAGGAAAGATCATAGGTTGTTAAGCAAGGACCTCACATGACCATGATTTGCGATTTCCTGTTGCTTCCAAAAAGCAAAGTCAATGGCAAATCCAGTAAGAAGTTGCAAGTCCCAGGTGACACATGAGCAGGCCAGCAGGAGGTGATTGCTACAGTGCCGTGCAAGCACAGGATTGGGGAAAGGTGTTGTGGTGCCACACAGATACAGGCAGGCAGAGGATGGTGTGCTGCTGCTTTCCTATTGACTCTGCTTGTAGAAAGCAAGCAGGGAAGGTCACAAATGGTTATTACATGACCGTAGGCTGCTGCGACCATAATAAATGTGAGCTGGTTTCCAAGCACCTGAATCACAATCACATGACCAAGAGTTGCTCTAATGGGCCAAACTTGGAGGACTGATTAAAAGTACCACTTGTTCAGCATCATCACAACTTCAAACAGTTGCTGAGTAAGTGGTTGTTAATTGAGGATTACCTGTAATGGAACAGATAGCAATGGCTCTTGAAGCTGATTTATGGATTTTTATACAGACAAATGGAGACTGAGAAAAATGAGTTTGATTGGGCAGTTTTGTACTTCTGAATAGAGTTGTTCAAAGTATAATGAAGACCAGAAGAGGATGGAGAGCACTTTGAGACAGTAATTAAGTAAGGCAGAAACATGGTGTGGTGCTAGAAGATGATGCACCCTTGCTGTTGGATGAGATGGCTCTTCCCCATTCAAGAGTAGTATGCAACTTGGGAATCCTTCTAGACTCACAACTACTGCCAAAAATGCAAGTGGCAGCTGTGGCCAGGGGGGTCATTGCATGGGTCATTATACTGTGTGCTAGCTGTGCCCATTGTTGGAATAGGAAGCTCTTCATGTGGTTACCCATATCTTAGTCATTTCACAATTTGACTACTGTAATATATTCCACCTGAAGCTGCCCTGAAGACCACCCAGGAGCTACAGCTAAACCAAAATGCAATCAAAGGCATCTTTACAAGCCATGTGTCATCAATGCTCCACAAGCTGCAAGTTGTTGCTTCTGGGTGCATTCAGGGTATGAAATGCCACCTATAAAGACATAAAATAAAATAAATAAGATAAAAACAAAAACAAAACAAGAAGCCAAAGGCTATTAGCTAAGAACAGGCCAATTATCAATTTGAGAGAAAGTTACCATCTCTGTAAGGTTTTCCTTAATTCTAGAATTAGGTTCGGATTAAAAATAGCATACATATATATAAACTTTCATCATAAGCTGCATATACACCTAGGCCTAATTCTGAGACCTTGAGTTCAGGGGAAAATGCTCTTGGTGCAGAAGAAAGGAGGGAAAAGTCATCTAAAATGGTTTTGAGTCTGTTTTTGTACAAGCTACATTGTACAGAATTTCAATCCAGTCCCCAGGACTCATAAATACCCTGTGGAATAAGCCTTTGTGTGTATACATATACCAAGGCAAGATTAAAAGAGTTTATCACATGTAATCGTCAATGGTCTTATATTCAATACAGAAACCCGAGGGTGCTTCTTTTAATCATGTATACAATATTACACTATTCCAGAGTAAAAATTGTGAAAAGTACATATTATCATAATCCATCATATTGTCTGTAATAGCATAAAACTGTGTTCACAGGAGAGGAGATCATGCACTGTGGTAACAAAGTATAACTACTGCTTCTCTGCATCAGACCAAACCCATAATCTCTTTATTCATAGTAAGAGGACTCCATGCATAACCAACCTGAAATTCTATATGCAGAAAGGGCAGGACTTCACTGTAGATCCACCGCAACATTGGGTGGAAAACTTCCAATCTCTAAGTATGAACATTGATGTCAGAAAAAGGAAATGCTGTGCATAATATATACTTATGTTCTGACGCTTAATATGTGAAATTAAGAAGAGGGCTGGTATCAAGAGTCTTGAAGCCTATTCTTTGTATGGAACCCATCTTGCCTGAAACACACCTGAATGGAACTCAAGTTCAAGATTTTGGCTTTTAAGAGCAACTAGCCCAGTGCTTCTACTGCTCACCAACAGAGCATGAAGATGACCAAGCCCTCCCTGCCCTTTCTTCTCAACACCTGATATTCCTTACACGTAAGGTATGTTTGTCGAGGAGAAAACATCAGCACCATGTACAAGTCAGTACCATGTGTGCGTTAATTCTGCTCGTAGAACTATATTTATAAGTATCACAAAGAAGATGGGAAGCTGCTTCCCCCTTTCTCTTTTGATATCTTTTGATATCTTTTTCCCCCTTTCTCTTTTGATATCTTTCCCTTTTGCTTTTATTCACGTTTTTCTTTCTTTCAATTGTTTTTTAATCTGATGTAATTTTTTTCTTTTAATTATTTTTAAAAAAAAAAAAAAAATCTGCTACAGAAACATGTGAAAAAGGAAGCAGAACTAAGCAAAGCAGACATTTGGGGTTCCTGCCCCCCACCCCCCCCAGATACGCGCGTAATGGAGCTCACACAGTCAGCAAACGTGAATGTTTGTGGAGAATTTGCCAAGCCTATTTTCTCTCGTTCTGTCAGTTTGCTTGCTTGCAGAACCATCCCCTCTCTCTGAGTCAACATCACCTATCCCAGGGGTAGGCAACCTTGGCTCTTTTATGAGTCGTGGACTTCAACTCCCAGAATTCCTGAGCCAGCTATGCTGGCTCAGGAATTCTGGGAGTTGAAGTCCACGAGTCATAAAAGAGCCAAGGTTGCCTACCCCTGACCTATCCTCTTATGGGGGGGGGAGAGAGGACAGATATGAGCCGGAGGGGGCAGCGTGCCGGTACGTGGCGTGGTCCATGCAGGGGTGAGTGGGCGTGCTTCCTGTCAGCCGCGGCGTCTCTTCCCCGAGGCAAGCGGCTCCGAGTTCCGAGCTGCCCATACAGGGGCTGCTCGAGGGGCTTCTGCAACTCGCTGCGCCGGTCTCCATGGGAACTCGTATGCGGGGGAGGGGGGCGCGTGCCATTCCCTCCTGCTGCTGCTGCTGCTACCGGGTCTGCCCCAGCATGGCGCGCTCCCCCGCGATACGCCGCTCCCTTCCCCTCGCCCCCACCCTCTACCAATCCGGAGAGGAGCTTCGGAGCCCGGCCGCGGTTTCTTGGAGGTATTTCACGGTTTCTATAGGAACAGAAAGCGGAAGGGAGGGGAAGGACGAAGGGGAAAGAGCTGGTTCCCCCCCCCCTGCCTGGGCGGGGGGGGGGGAGTCTCTCCACCGCGTCCTGAGTCGAATGGGGGCCCGACACAAATCAGTGCGCGCCGACGCTGCGCGAAAGGGAAGCGGCTCCCCAAGCAGCCGCAGCATCTCCTCCTTTCCCACAAAGCCCACCTCATCTCCATCTTCAATCTTCCTCGCCCCCCTCCCGGCTATGGAAAGTACGCTCGCCTAAGAGGCGGTGAGTGACCCGCTTGCCATGTTGCACCGGGAGAGATGCCCAACACCCCGCTTGCCATGTTGCACCGGGAGAGATTATTATTTTATTTTTTTTATTATTTATTGAATTTATATCCCGCCCTTCTCCTTGCGGACTCAGGGCGGCTGACAATCAGTTAAAAAATACACCAATAACAATTACAAAATTAAAATTAGTTAAAAAGAAATATTTAAATGTTGTCTAATTAAAATATGATTAAAAACCCCTCTAAAAATTGCCCTAGGCCAGTCCCGCTTGTTGGAATAGCCAT
>NW_015393288.1:6310-16193 GCF_001527695.2 Protobothrops mucrosquamatus | reverse complement strand
TCCCCCCCCCCCCCCCCCATGTATCATAAGCCCAGAATGTGTGAGATATCTTCTCGTGTTGTTTTCTAGAAGTTATAACCAGAGCAGGTAAGAAACAGGAGACAAATATGTTTTTTAAGCAGCAGTCATATGAAATTAGACGTCCAGTAAAAAATTAGTGTAATCTTGAAAGCCTAGCATGGATTACTTATTGTACCATATGGCTTCCCGACTAGAAGATGATGGGCAGTTGCTTAATCAGTGTAGGCAGATTTATGTAAAACCATGTCTCAAGTTAAATGATAAAATACAATATATATCTGTAATATACATTGTTCTATTTATGTGCATATTTTAGCCAGTATAGAGAAAAATGTATATTTTTTCTATAGATTCATAAAAAGATTGCATCAAGCATTTTAGAGAAACAAGAAAACATCATTGTCAAAGCTCCACTTAAGTCAAATATTAATTATACTTTTCTGTTCATTTCTTTAAATTAAGGCAAAGCAGAATTTAGAGTGGCTTTTAATAATTTTCTTTAAATTTTTCCATTTTAAAAAAAAAATATGCTTATTGTATAAAGCATAATACAGTATTAATAATAGGTAGTCCTCACTTAACAACCACAATTGAGCCTCATTATTAAACAGGTCACTGCATGACTTGATTTTACAAACATTTTAATGACAGTTTTAAAGTGAGTCACCATAGTTGTTGTGAATTACATGGTCATTAAACAACTCCATACACCCAAATTGGCATTTTTTGCCAGAAACTGGGGGGAAAAATGCCTGAAACCAGCAAACCAGCAAAAAATGTGACAAATGATGGACACATGACTGCAGAATGCTGGAACTGGTTGCAAATTTGAGCTGGTTGCCAAATGCCCAAAATGTGAACATATGGCTGTTGGAGGTGGTGCAGCAGAAGTATTTTTGAGGATGAATAATCAGTAACTTTTGTAGAGGCCACTGAAATTTCCAATAGTCATTACGCAATAGCAACCTATACTAAGTTAAATCAGAGGTAAAACATCTATGTTATAACAATAAAATCAATTCATACCCATTTCCATCTGCCTGATTTAACTCTTTCCAAACTTTTATTAATTTGGCCTCTCTGCCCTTGGTTTGGTCTCACTCTAATTTCTTTGAGAGTGTACCTAGCAGACCTGGGAGAGAACCAAGCGTTAAGAGAGATACAAAAAGAAAAAAGGAGAGGGCCCTTCCCACATTCACATCAGCAAATACTTGAAACTCTTGAAACTCTTCCAATATAGACCTCAAACTGAAGATGAAAAGGGAAAGGCTGTGAGAGAAAGCACATTGATTTCTGTGCTGTGCCTCAGCAATCCAAAGTGCAGACTAGACTAGGGCCAGTTTTTAAATTAGATTAATTTTGAAACCAGGCAGATGGCCTTCAAATTAATCTGGATAAGAAGATCTATTCGGTTTAGGTGAGTACTTTCATGTTTAAGAAACTGCTAGTAGCTCTGCCAGCATGATCTCGATTATTCATCTTTCTGGTGTTAGTTCACTGATCAAATGTTGAATATGCAGTGGGAGAGCTTTATCACTGATTTAAGTTTCATGCTCAAAAGCAACAATATTCCTTAATGTAATTTGATGGACTCAAGCATCTTGTTCATGCAATCCACTTTCCCTTTCCCTGGTATGGCTAAAAGAAAAGAATGAGAAGAAACTGTTTTCAGCTGATTACCATTTGCCATTTCATCAACATCAAGAGAAACTTGGAACTATGTTTTGTCTGTGTGTATAAACAATCATTCCTGTTCCTAGCATTTTTTGATGAACTCTAATTAAAAGTAACCAGATTTGGACCTAACTACATACTACAATTAGTTGAAGGTAGAAATTGATGCTCCATTGTCTCAGAAAAAGAAATAGAAGACCAGACTTGTCGTGTAATGCCAAATTATAGATTAGTGTTGCAGCCATGATGTTAAAATATGTTTTCTTATTTTATGAATTTTAGCTTGAGCAAATGTAGAAGCATATGAACTTGATATAATTTCTTTAACATTCTTTAAATCTATACAATGAAGTTGTTTTGAAACAAAACTATATCCCTAAGGTTTGTGAGTAAATAATTTTGCTTCGTTTCAGACCTAATTTTGGCATCTGCATCAATTATTACATTAAAATAACTTATATATTTCAGTCTTTCCCAACTTGGTGCCTTTGAAGTTTGATAAGATTACATATATCTGAGTAGTATGCCTGAAATTCAGAGAACTGTAGTTCTAACATATCCTGGAGGCACCAGGTTGGGGGAGATGGCTTTAGTTAGCACATTTAAGTAGGTATTTGCTTCCAATTTTAATAAATGTAAAAATGTTACAGCAAAGTTATTTTGCCTTTACTGGCCAATTTCACTATCAATCTTTATTAAACAGACTTGCAGGATTAATGAAACACATCAGAAGCCAAGTATTCTCTTTTATCTGAGCTTATACCATGGCAGTAGAAATTACTGTAAGCACATTGAACAATATCAATATCTATCAGTCTTTCAACATTCTCTTTGTTCTGGCTCCAGCCTAAAATCACTAAATCATTAACATATAACTAAATCAATGATTCTTTTGTTTTAGTTTTCTTAAGTCATGTGAACATTTGTTACAGAAAAATGAAATATTGTCACAGATGGCTGTGGGTGGTCTGGATTTCATGGGATCTTGTGATAGTGCTTTTATTTTATATTACTTTAAATGTTGAATCCTACAATTCTCATTGAAAGCTTTGCTTGAATATGGCAAATAATTTAGTGTATGAAATAGTGGCAAAATAATTTAATTTTTAATCCAAAACTTAAAACTTTTTAGGCATTTGATAAAGTAGACCACCACCTTCTTATTAGTAAGCTAGAAACATGTGGGATAAACAGCCTTACCACCAGATGGATTTGTAATTGGCCAACCAACCACATTCAATGTGTAGTCCTTAATGGAACTACAGGTAGTCCTCAACTTACAATTCATTTAGTGACCGAAGTTACAATGGCACAGAAAAAATGTTCACACTTATGAAAAACGATCCTGGGGTTATGTCAGAGGCGTAGCGTGGGGGGTGCAGGGGGGGCCGGCCGCACCGGGTGCAACATCTGGGGGGGGCGCTCGCACTTGCAGCTCTCTGCCCCTGCCTGGCTCACTCACTCTCTCTGCAGTGCTGGCTGTGCGAATCCGATCCGAGCCGCCGGGTCGCCGACGCCGCCCACTGTGGAGGGGGGGTGCCTTGCCCCGGGTGCTGACAACCCACGCTACGCCACTGGGTTATGTGATCATCTTTTGCGACCTTCTGACAAGCAAACTCAATAGAGAAGCTGGATTCACTTAACAACTATGTTACTAACTTAACTACACTGATTCACTTAACAACTGTGGCAAGAAAGGTGATAAAATGACGCAAAATTCACTTAACTATCTCACTTAGCAACAGAAATTTTGGGCTCAATCATCAGTACTCTTCAATATCTTCATAAATGATTTAGGGAATAGAAGGGGAATTCATCAAATTTGCAGACAACACCCCAGAAGATAGGCTCAAGATCCAGAAGCATCTTGACAGACGTGAACATTGGGCCCTAGCTAACAAAATGAAATTCAGTTGTGACAAAAGGTTCTACATATAGGCAACCCCCCACCCAAATGCACAGATATATAGAATAGGTGGTACCAGGCTCAATAGTAGCAACTGTTAGAAGGATCTCGGAGTCCTAATGGACAATCATTTAAATATGAGCCAGCAGTGTGCTGCTGCAGCCAGAAAAGCCAATGCAGTCCTAGGCTGCATTAACAGAGGGATTGAAACAAGATCATGTGAAGTATTAGTATCACTTTATAAAGCCTTAGTAAGACCACACTTAGAACACTTCACCCAGTTTTGGTCACCATATTATAAAAAAGATTTAGAGACTCTGGAAAGAGTGCAGAAAAGAGCCAAAAAGAGGATTTGGAGGCTGGGGGCTAAAATATATGAAGAAAGGTTGTAGGAATTGGGTAAATCTAGTCTAGTGAAAAGATTACTTAGGGGCAGGGCGTTTTTTGTCATAGAACTCCCAGAACGGAGTTCCGGCACCTTTTTTGGATGGAACCTTGTAGGGTAGGTAAGGCAGGTTGTATGACGTGTGAGTTCCGGCACCTTTTTTTTTTTTTTTACAAAAAAAGCACTGCTTAGGGGTGACATGAAAGTAGTGTTCCAATATTTGAGGGGCTGCCTCAAAGAAGAGGGGGAGAACCTATTTTCTAAAGCACAAGAAAGCAGGATGGAAACTAATCAAGAAGAGAAACAACCTAGAACTAAGGAGAGATTTCCTGACACTTAGAACAATTAACCAGTGGTACAGGTTGCCTTCAAAAGTTGTGGGTGCTCCCTCGCTGGAGGTGTTTAAGAAGAGATTGGACAGCCATTTGTCCAGAATGATATAGGATCACCTGCTTGTGCAGGGGTTGGACTAGAAGACCTCCATGGTCCCTTGCAACTCTGTTATTCTGTTACTGGGAAAAAAAGATCCTGGTTCATACAGTTTGTATCTTAGCACTTGGTTTCTATTAAAGAATAATTGTCTATATATAATTATTTAGCATTAATAAGCCTAGGATAAACTATTACAGCTAAATTGTAATTACACATGAATATGAATCATATTACTTTTAAAAAATTAATTACTTCAATCAAAAGGAGAGGATGGCAAAAGTACAAGATGCCTCAACTTTTGTATAAAAGAATGGAAGTCTTTTTCTCAATATAGTTCATCGGTATCATGGTTGCATTAGAATATAAGAAACAATGACTAAGGAAAATATAGACTGATGGAATCAGTAATAGTGGTGGGAGCTGTAGGGAGCCATAAAATGTATGAGAATCATAAAACAATATATCAAAATAATGTCTTACATGATATTTCTTTAAACAGTAAATATTTTTAGTTTAGACAGGTTATCATTAGCTATCATTGAGCATTTTTTCACTACATTGATAATAGTCATAAGTGCAAGTAAAAAAAAGAAAATTGTCTAAAACGTTAAACCTCATAGGTATGCATACAGATGAATATAGGCAGTTTTTAAAAAGTGGAACTAAAATGTGGAGCTAAAATTAATCATTCATAATCCTAGTATCATGCCTTTGTATCTTCATTTTTTTGGAGAGGAGAGTAAATTTCAAATTCCTTATGCAATTATTTTTAGTGGGTGAATTTGAGTTTTGATTATGTATTATCAAGTCAAGGATGATTTTTAGCAACCACATAAGTAGATTTTCTCCAAGATAACATGCCCTAACCTGGTCTTTCATGTCTTCCAATGGTACATGATCTGTATCTCCTTAATTTTTCCCCACTGAAATTAATATGATTCAGTAATTCTTAACAAACTAGATTGTGCCCACATCTTTAATGTCTTAATTTATTCAGCAATGAAGAACTGCTGAAGTAATGAAAGAAAACTGATTTAGCTTTGCTGGCATTATGCTATAGAAAAGCATGCACTTTGCCATGATTGATGCACATTTGTTAAGAAGAAGTATTTGCATTGGAATAGTCTTTGAAGTATTGATGAAAATTTTTACATGTCACATTCGCCATCTTTGTCTAGAAAAGTTGAGCAACAACTTGATTCAGAATTCATATCAGCATAGCCTTCAGTTGTCAGAGTTCGGTCAAATTAGTTATAGCCTCAACAGATGTGGAGTATGCCAAGTTAGAGAAGACAGTGGTAAAACATTGCAGAAGATGAATTTGACTCAGTTCACTTGATGTATAATGCAGTGGTATGCCACATACTATCCAGTAACATATATAATGAACAGCTCTCTAAGATTTGAGATGCCAATCAGGAATCAGCAGTTTCCAGCTAGATATGTCCATTGTGTCAAAAATGGGAAGAGAACAGTCAAATTTCTGTTGACCTGAAAAGGCCAGATAAAAAGATCTAGATATAGGGCTTGATTTTAGGAAACAGATACCCTGCATATATATGATCTCTGTTGTGTCTGCAATAAAGCAACTTATCCCTGAGCTGCTCCTGGAAACAAGTCTCTGAATATGGGGTTAAGCCTCTGGAGAATGAACATTTATTGCTGAGCCTGCTGTGAAATCTGAGAAGTCCTTAAATAACAAATATCAAGCACTATATCAGTGATGGCGAACCTTTTAGAGACCGAGTGCCCAAACTGCAACCCAAAACCCACTTATGCATCGTCGAGTGCTGGGTGGGTGTGGCCCATTGGATGGGTGTGGCCCATTGGATGGGCATGGCCAATTGGCTGGGCGTGGCTGCGGTGGTAATGGCAGACTGGGTGGGACTAAAAAGTTCAATCAATCAATTCCAACTTTGCGAGATCTTTTTTTCCCCGCAAGAAGTTGAAATTGACTGATTGATTGAACCTTTTTTTTTTTTTGCAGACGGCGGCAGAGGCCTAAAGCGAAAAGGTTTTATAAAACCCAGTTGAAGGCCTAGGACTGGGGCGATGGCGTGTGTGCCCACAGAGAGGGCTCTGAGTGCCACCTCTGGCACCCGTGCCATAGGTTCACCACCACTGCACTATATCCTTGGTATGCTGCAATTTAAGCATATAAACAAATTTAACAAAATTAAAATACTATTTGGTCCTTGGAACTTAAGCGCCAGTGCAATCATTATGCAAACAAAAAGTTTATTTAAGTGAATTGTTTTCTACAGGGACTCACAAAATATCTGCTTTGAAAAAGCAACTGTTCAACATTTCTTGTCTGATTAATTTCAGTGTCACTGCACGTAGTGACCCATATAATATATATTGTACAGAATATTGCAAGCAGCAGGCTCATTTCTTCTGGAGACAAATACTGTAATTCCAGCAAGTATTCAGAAAAATCATAGTATCAAAAGAAATTCTATTGGTTACATAGTTTCTATCAATTTAAATAATCTGTATTAAGTGGATTGGTTTAAATAAAATGGAATAACGTATTTTCATATCCTGGAACAGCTAGAATCAGATTTAGCTTGAATTTTTTTGTTTATTAGCTTCTATTTTGTAACAGTATCTCTGAACTTTCAGAGGTAATGCAGGTGACAAATAGTATTATTATATCATTACTCCAAAAAAAACTAATAGTATTCAGTTTGTTTGTTTATATCTAGCTTTTATTATTTTTATAAATAACACAAGGCAGTGAACACACACAAACTCCCTCCTCCTATTTTCCCCACAATAATCGTGTGAGGTGGATTGGGCTGAGAGTGTGTGACTAGCCCAAAGTCACGCGGCTGGCTTTCATGGCTAAAGAGGGACTTGAATTCACAGTCTCCCATTTTCTAGCCTAGTGCATTAATCACTAGACCAAACTGGCTCTTTCAATTAAAAATAAAGTATGAATGATCCTGATCACATCTGATTTTGCCTGTTTTGATTTGTATTTTATTTCTTAGACATAGTGTAAGCCTATTCCTACCATGATCAGGGATATTTATTTGATATGAACTGTTATTATAAACATATGGCTCCTTTATATAAATAGAT
Source organism: Protobothrops mucrosquamatus (assembly GCF_001527695.2). NCBI lineage: Eukaryota > Metazoa > Chordata > Lepidosauria > Squamata > Viperidae > Protobothrops > Protobothrops mucrosquamatus. Next base: position 8,688 of record NW_015393288.1, on the reverse strand, counting down.
AGCAAAAATAGTACAGATATTGAAAAGTGAAATATTGAGAAAAAATAATGAAGCAAAATATTTTAATGGAGAAAATTTGCATAGTTCATTTTACCTTCCATTGTCCCTACCCACCAGTCACTGCTTAAGCATCTGTCCTTTTCTGGAAATATTGGATTATTGCTTATATTAGTTTAAGATCTGGGATTTCTTAATGATCCACAGCAAACTGCCCAGGCTCTTGGTGTGCTACATTTCTGAGATATTAATTTGCAGGACATTGGATTTGGAAAAGTAAGGCTACCTAATTTATTCCACTTCTACTGTCACCTAGTTCAACCACATCATCTTACCATTTTATGCCAACGAGTGAAATCCCACATTCTACACACTCTTATCTACTTTCTATAAACCAAACAAAAGGAAGCCTAAGGGTATTTCAGTATGATTAGTTCAATTTGGAAATACAGCCATAATATAAGGAAGTGAGAAATTTAAGCATGGCAATCAATAATTTCTTTTTCCGTTGTAATTATGTTTTCAGGAGTACAATATTTCAGTCTGTGGCTACTCGATTTTCTCATTGTGCATTAGGTTACTCTCTATTTTAAGTGAAATTTTAATGTTTGGTTGCTTGGAAAGAAAGATATGGGTAGAGAAAGGAGTCAGAAATGTGCGTGAATTAAACAAAAGGAAAAAAGTGAGCCCCACACCAAAATTGTGGAAAAGCAATGACTATTTCAGGGAGTGGCCAGAAGACAAACGAGCAGCAGTTTATACAACAGACATTAATACTGTCCTATTACTGCAGAAGAGTAGCTGAATTGTGCATCACCTCGATGAACCACCAGAATATATGAACTGGCTGACTATAAAGTTTGCAAAAAAATGAAAATCACATATTCTCCCTGAACTAGAGCAATTAGTAACTGCACCCTTTATCAGTGTTAAATATACAACTTGTGTTCCATCGTTTCTGTATACTTCCAGTGTAACTACCATACCACTTCCCTATAGAAGGTATAGGGGATGGCCTTGAAGAAAAAGGAGGAAGGGCCACTACCAAAGCAATAGTTAGTGGATCTTGAGCCCAGGCCAAAAAATTAATTAGAAAACTTCTAAAACCCCTCCCTATTGCAATTGAAGATGTGAGGGGGGAGGACATATTCCATCTTGCAAGATTATGTTGCTTTAACTTTTATAATAAAAATAGCCCTGGCTTATATGGCACTGATTTCTTAGTCTGGTCTGCCTTGTAGGACTGACATTCTTTTCCCTCTATGTGTATGAAAGGATCATCATCATTCCTTCCTTCTGACTCAAAATGAAACAAAGGGGAGGTGTTCCATACTCTATCCATGGTTATATTTGTCTCTTCCACCACAACAGTTGATGCTTCTTTTCCCATTTCGGTCTTCACATCTGAAAGCCGGAGCTGGTGAGACATCTACACTTTCAAAACTCTGATTCAAGTGACATAGTCTTTTCCAACCTGGTACTGCTTACAAGCAATGGGGTAGTCTGTCTTCACATGTCTCTCCTCAGTCATACATTCCTTCATCGCACCAGCATTACCAAGTCCTCCTTTTCCCTCATGTCAGAATTACTGGCAAAAAAGTTTTCTATGCAACCATTCAGGTAGCTTAGCTTTATGTAAATACTGCAAATGGAGAAGGCAAAGTGTGTGCACATCAACTCTTGCTACTTGGGAGCATTCAGTGTTTAAGGATTTTTTCCAATGAATCAAATATTGAAGCAGTCTCTTGTAGAGTCCAGAATGCACACCAACACAAATAATGCCATTTTTTTTTCAGGAAAAAGTACTTGGAAACTGGGTATATCTCTGAAGCTGGAAGCTACAAATGAAAGAACATAGGACTAATGTCTGCTGCCACAGGGAATGTTTCAAAAAATTGACACCGATTTCTTATGTGATCATGTAGAGGGGAGAAACATTCTAGAATGTCAGACATGACTTCCAACAGTGGTGATGGGAAAATGACAGCAAAATGTCATAGGAGGTTTGATCTAGTTGTTCCTTAAGAAGACATTGAGCTCTATGAATCTTGAAGTACCTGGATTTTCTAGGATGAACAAGAGCCAGAAATATTTGGAGAAAAGTGAAGAGTAACCACAGGTGGCTTCACAGGTAACAACTAAACAAAGATAGGAACTGAGTTATTCTGCCACAGATTTTTTAAAAAAAACAACTAGACAGTCATATGGCTGGTATAACTAATAAAAATCTTGCTCCAAGAAGTATAGTGGTTAAGGCATCAGGCTAGAAACTGGGAGACTGTGAGTTTTAGTCCCACCTTAGCCATGAAAGCCAACTAGGTGATCTTGGGCCAGTCAGTTTCTCAGCCCAACTCGCCTCACTGGGGTGTTATTGTGAGAAA
>NW_015393288.1:0-3070 GCF_001527695.2 Protobothrops mucrosquamatus | reverse complement strand
GAGGAGATGGATTGCTTAAGTTTAGAGTTTGGAGTTAGAGATATTAATATTTGTTTACCTGTAGTTGAATGTTAGCCTAGGTTTGGTTTGGGAAGTCTGGGGGGTAGGGGGATGGGATAAATCATTGTGTAATACTTGTGATGTATTTTTTCGTTTATGATAAAAACAATAAAATTTTATATTGAAAAAAAAAAAAAATCCTTGAACTGGTCAGTTAAATCTCTCTCCTTTTACTCTATATCACGAGTGAACATATGCCCACACTAAAATCTTGCCTTATTGTAGATAATAGATTTCACAATTAGCTGTCACAAGATCCTCAAAATTAATTTTCAAGATGCCAAGAAGCCAGAGTAATTGTCCAGATCAGTGCTAGTCTGGTTCAGAAGTGGCATAGCTCACTTTGCAATCTCTACATTAGGCTTTTAAAAAAATCTTTAATAGGCAAAGAAATGTTCTGAGCTCAGTGAGATATAGTTTACATTGAGTGAGGAAAACAGTAAATCTTGTTTGGATTCCATCATATTGATCTGGTACAGGAGTTGGCATTTTGATATACATGGAATAAAGAACAACTATGCTAACAAGTTCCTTGGCTTGAAATCAACAAAAACTTTGTGGTAGAGTGAAGTGCCTGGCGTGGAGGTAAATGTTTGGATCTGTGCTAGTCAAGGATTTCTATGGGGAAAAGCAGGTGATTCAGCACAAGACCTAGAATGTGTAAGGGAAACTGCTAGAATACACCTGTAAAGTGGAACATACATGTCTTAGATATATAAGGAAAACAAAGAAGGATTTTTTGAAATATATTTCTGATGCTGCAGGAAGTATTACTGCAGAAAACATCACCTGATTAGCAGAGACTGGAGTAGTGACACAGCATGCCAGCTTAGAGCAGGTTATAAGAATCTGGAAGAACTAGGAGATCAGTCTGTGTTGTGTGTACCAAAATTTAGCTGCTGGACAGTGAAACTTGGTGAATTAAAGGCTTTCATAGGAGATGAGTGACTTTGGCAGCAAGACAGCCAGGATATTCCAGTATCAGTAATTGAGATAAGGAGAGGAAGAAAATGCAGTAAATGTCAAGTAGAAATTGAAGGAAAAAGATTTGAGAAGGAGGAAAATAAAGTAGGTTAAGACTTAATTTCTTATATTACTTATACTATTCTGAAAATACATAGAAGCACATATTTTAATAGTATTTTCACTTGTATATATTAGATCACACTACTTTATTAAGATAAATATCATTGTGTCCAAAATAAAACCCTTAATTTGTTTAAGTTCTGGCTCTATGTTTGTGTGTGTGATGGAATGTATGGATGAGCTTGGAGAAGGAAGGGAAGAGATGCAATCATAGTCTGTAATGGAATGTGGGAATTATCTTGGGGAAAGGAGGAAGAGATGCTGCCTAGGAAACAATCAAACAAGAGAGAGAAGAGCTCCCACTGGCTTAACAATCAGAGAAAGAAACTTAGAAAGGACCCACCCACCAACCCACCCTAATTGATCAAGTAGTTAAAAGAAGCAGCAGGAAGTTTGTACCTTCAGATGTGCAAGATGCTATTAATGTGTTTCCTGTCTGGTTTATCTGGGAGGGCTGTGTATGCGTGTATCAGCTTCTGTATCAGTATCCTGACCCAGCCTCCAACAAACAGGCTGTCATGCCCTTGGAGTCAGAGTTAGCTGCTTCGGGCACTCGCTCCTCTCCCCAACCCTATTCTTTCTTGGATCTCTACACCTCACGGAAGTGTGTGACCTCTGAGCAAGCAACACAACACTGAACTGACCAGCAAAGCTTAAGGAAAAAAATGGTAACACCTGTGCACACTTAGCAGGGAGAGACTTTAAACCTCACAGTAACAGTCTTCATTTTCTAGAAACAATTTGTGCATCTGGCATCTTGTTCTGTGACTCTTGATTGGAATCCAGTTATTTATGATTCCAGTTTGGCAACTAACTAAGACTACATCTTTCCCTTGACTTGGTATCCTAAATCTTCAGGTTGACCTTGGATTGCTTGACTTGGAAATTGCCTTTATCCAACTCAGTTCTTACCTGCAAGTTATACACCTGTTTTCCTGCTTTTGCCTTTTTCTGTTACCTCCTGCTGACTTGCTGTCTGAAATTTATAGTAACAAATCCTCCCTTTAACACTGCCTGTATCGAAGATCTGTATCTGGCTCCTGAAGGAATGCCAAGAAAGCCAGGACATGAAAATGGCAGATATGGGATTCAGACCCATGCTCTGAAAAGACTGGAGCTTCAAGCTTTTCCTTACATAGTTGGATAAGAATTTATGTTACAAAATACTTTAAATATTTGATGACCTTCCATCAACATGAAAACTTTTCTTCTACCCATGGCACATACAGCATTATTGCCATCTCTCTTTAATTTAATAAATATTTTCCTTCGTGCTTTTCAGCCTTTCTACCCATGACAGATACAGCATTATAGCCATCTCTCTTTGGTTTAATACATATTTTCCTTTGTGCTTTTCAGCCTTGGAGCCCATGTCCAGCATTGTTTACACAATGTAAATTTCATACCACCTACATTGCCAAAATGTAGTTGAGAAGATGATCCAGAAGGGTATCAAAAACATGACTGCTCAATATGTAGGATTGCTGAAGCCAGTTAGATGAAAGATATTGGCCAGCATGCTGACTCCATATGCCCTGAATCTTGCTGAACTGCTGAGGATATCCACACTGCATATGGGTGGAACCTGAAGCATTTTGAAAACAATCTATTCCCCGAAGTCAGCATAAATTTGTCAACAACACATCTTAGTAGAGTACATTTCTCAATGATAGAATCTTTCTTAATATATTGTAGGAATATGGTAGATATGTTTCTTCGCTTTACTAAAACAGTAAGATGGGGAATATTTGGCTTAGTAATAGTATTTGTCAAAACAAAATACCTTACAATAAGGAATAATGTAGTACTTGATTGCAACTGATATGATAGTGTTGTGATACAGCTGTCAACACACAGAGACCCACCACCTCACAGAAATTATTTTTAAGCTGCATCAATAGAAATCTAATTTCCAAATCATGGG
>NW_015393287.1:11687-14996 GCF_001527695.2 Protobothrops mucrosquamatus | reverse complement strand
TCTGTTGAACTTTATATAAAGTGATTTACCTATAATTGGATACTTCAGCCCAACTCCCATTCCTCTGTTCGATTAAGAATAACTTTTTCCTTACAGCAACTAAATCTATTGGGATAAACTTCTTAACTTCCCACTTTGGAGCTTGGGGCTATCTTTGGATTTTACAGGATTTATATATATATTTGTATCTGCTGTTTTTATATCTTTGCTTTTTTTTTAACTCTTGGAATATCATTAGATAGTGAATGGGTTGTTAAGAATCAACATGGTAAGCCTATTGGAGCATAATGGAGTTATTTTCATGTTATTTATGTGAATCAAGAAGAAAAATATATTGCTGCTTTTGATCACATGATGGAGTAGGAGACTATTTGATGAACTGTTAGCATCAATGGGAATTTTCCAGCAATTTAGAGGGCTATTTTCAAATAATAGTAGCAGTAGTTTTATTGTATTACATTGTCCCTAAGTCCACTGGAAGCAGACAACAGCAATCACAAAAAAAGTTTGAAATAATCAATGTTATTATAATCATTATCTAACTGCAGCATTTCCATAATTTAGACTGGTATCAGATACTGCAATCAAAATGAATAGTTCTTCCCATTTCAAAAAAGGTCCTAAAAAAGAAGAATTCAAGGGTCTTTTCAAACGTAATGGAGGAGAATATTTGTAACTCAGGGCTGAAATGAGGAGTCCTTGGTAATTTCAGAAAGCACCAAGGAACCCTCTTTTGAAAATATGTTTGGAGTTCAGAATCCAATCATACTTAGCAGGAGTTGATTCCAAAGAGAAGGAACTAGATGAGAGAAGGATCTAAAACAATGTTCCTCGATCTCAACAACTTTTAAGACCAATTCCCAGAATCCAGCATGTGAGAAAGGTGAGAAAAGTAAGCGATCCTAATTGCATGATTGAGCCAGCTGAAGTGCCAATTAAATTAAATTAAATTAAATTAAATTAAATTAAATTAAATTAAATTAAATTAAATTAAATTAAATTAAATTAAATTAAATTAAATTAAATTAAATTAAATAATTAGTCATGTGAATTACAATTAAACTTGCTGGATATTCAGATGTAGAAAATATTTGTGATTCCCTCAATTCAAAGTTTCAGAGATGGGTTCGTAATATTCTTCTGCTGTAATCCCCTTTGACAGTCTGGTGTAACCCTTCTTAGAAGTTGTATTTAAGGGTATAAAATAAAATAATGTGATTTCTCCTCTTTCCCCCCCCCCCCTCTAAGTTCCCAAATGCCTGAAATCTCTCCATGGGCCTCAAATTAAAATCCCCTGCTTTAGAACTAATTTCTCTCTTGAGCCACACCTCAATAGATTACCATAGAAAAGAGGTAGATCACCATTTGCAGGCCCCTAGGAGATCTAAAAAAACGTTGTTATCCAAATGTAAGGCTTAATGTGAACCCAAGTAAAAAAGTATTAAGGATTCAAATCATATTAACTGTAGAGGGCTTGGCAAATCGCTGTCACTCCGGGTTTGCAAAAAGTGCCGTAACATCTATAGGGTGTCTTCTAGTATCAGATAAGGGATGAATAAGCCATTTTTGCTCTCTGTAATATGTCTCAGAGTCCATAGCAAGAGATCATTAAGAATCTGGCCACAAGGTCCAACCGGAAGTGTGTGGCTTTTAATACAACTTATTCCCAAATCCAAGTTTAAGAGGCTGAACCCCTGGCTTATTTCTACAGTATGACTACTTCCCTTCCCCCAAAGGTCTACGGCTAAGTTTTTGGAATACCCAGAATGGTGAAGTGCATGCAAATAAGAATATTTTATAAGAAAAGAGGTTTATGGTGCTATATATAGCTTTTTTAATTATTATTATTACTTTTTAATAATGCTGTTGTTTGCATTTCTGTAGCTGTTGTCTTAAAACTTGAGTTCTGATGGCAAGTTTGAGATAACCCTTTCATAAACTTTCGATCCCATTCTTTCATTCTATCCCTCCTCCCAAACTAAAGTGGTAAAGATACACTTAATTTATTCTAACAACAACTGTAAAATTTGTTTGTTTGTTTAGTCTAGATACCCCTGCCTGTCTTACTGTCATTGGAGGGTTGCAATATAATTACAAGTTGAGTTGCAGAAGGCTTCTTAGATTGGAAGACCAGAGAGCAGTTTTGGGATACTGTTTCCATCTACCCACCATTGTAGATGGAAGGTAGATCAGACTAGGAAACCAATGGTATGTAGGTCAGTACTATTTTTATTATATTACTTTTACTGTAAATGGCATAAATGATGAAAACAATGTTGTGCCACTCCAAAAAACAAAAAAAACCCCTTTCCAATTCTTTTGTGTGTACATCATGACATCAGGCACACGCAAGACACGCAAACACAAAGGAGGGATAGATCTACTTGGGTGCACTGACATTCTGCTTCTCAGTCAGAAGGACAAAAGAAAGTTTGCAGGTTGCAGAAAGTTAAGTGAGAATGTTGGACCACAAAAAAAATTGTATAGCTTGTAGGCAGGCAGAACAATTGAGGGATCTCATTTTTAATGAACAAGAAAAGAGACATCAGCATTCTTGCTTCTCAACACGCTCACTAGATGTGAAATAAGTTACATAAAAGCATAGCACATATCAACACACAAAGTAAGGAAGTGAATATTTTCATATCATATAGAGAAGGAGTGAGGAACCTGTAGTTCTTCATTTGTTACCCAGCCAGTTGTCATGCCTACAGCAGCACTAGAACTCACGGTCTCCTGGTTTCTAGCCTGATTCTTTAACCATTAGACCAAACTGGCTCTCGTGCATATGAGAATGTATATGGCAGGAATATTACAAGGCATTTGTAGATGAAAATGCCACAAAACAAAATATAAGCATAGATGATTCAAGAAACAGTGAAATGTTTTAAATTTCAACCTGTAAAAAAAAAAAAAAACAATGGCAGCCAGCCACAACACACGCCGACACACAAGATTGATGCTATTTCACTGTAATATTCTGTCAAACTGTTACAAAATAACGTCAAGAGGGACACAACCCTTTTTCCTGTTGTAATCCCCACGCTTAAATTCATCATCGCCAAGCCTCAGCTAAATGTGCAAAAGGGAAAAACGAAACGGAGATATACGGGGCCCCTCGTGTAATCTGCAGTATAAGATATTAGCTTTATGAATTCTGTCCCTTGCATGTTTAAAGGAATTCCCACTGTGACCTTTATTCCATTAAACAGGGCAAGTATTACAGTCTGGAACAGGTGGTACATTAAGGTCTTTGATCATACCATAAACCACTTCTCAGTTGCATAAGAGACTATTGGAAATGTAATG
>NW_015393287.1:2984-8565 GCF_001527695.2 Protobothrops mucrosquamatus | reverse complement strand
GGGGTTAATGGGGCCTTCAATTTAAAACACCAAAGACCTTTGTGTAAAAGGGACTTCCCTGGCCACTGAAGCCAATATTTGCAGGGCTCAAGGTACTCTAGTCATAACATGTTTTGATGCAATACTCCAGAAAGAAAGCTGTCTATCAAGACATGCTGGCTTCAAGCTTTGTGCAGCGAATTGCTTTGTTGTTGTTGTTTTTTTTTTTTTAATTCTTACATAATGTAATAAGCGAGCATCCAATTTGGAAAAAAAAAATGCTGATGTGGGAGAAAGATGCTATCTTTGTCTTCGCCTGTCATTTCCCTACAGAAAATTCTCCCCCAGCTTCTTTCTAAAATGTAAGCAGAAAAGACATGGGTCATTTTATGTTTGCAAATTCCCATTAATGATGGCAATTCACTTTCCAAAGCAGGGGATCCATGAGCACACAACTATCAGTTAATTAACACTTTTCTGGATTTCATGTTGCAGTTTTGAAAACCGAAACAATGAATAAATGAATATATGTCCCTGGTCGTGCGTGTAGGAAAAAAAAATGCTACTGCTGGTGGAAATAATATGTCCAAGTGTGTTATATTAGGGGAAATGCTTTCAAAACATGACTGTTAGAAAAGTGCATTCAAAATGGGCTAATATGAGAAATATGCATAAAAATGTACAGTATGCTGGCTTTTTATTTGTGTTTTACGAATTGGCAGAAACTCAAGTATAGGGAAATGATAAGCTGAGTAAAATCCAAGTTTCTTACTTCCCTAATTCCTTTACAAAATTATGCAACCCGTTCATCTCAGACTAAATGCAAATCAAAACTTCTTTAGTTACCACATTTCTCACTAATAGTTAAGTTGCCATGCAGCTTTCTGAAATTCAATGTGAGAATACATGCAGGGATGGAGAGATTGCAACCACACGTGGATAGCTTAGATTCACACATGAATGTGAATGAGGCCAAAGATCCCTTATGGTTTTCCACATTTTTCCCTAGCACAAAAGTGGGAAAACTTTGGCTGTTTAGCTGACAATTAAGGTTTTCTAAAAGTTTTTGTCTTAATCAATTTTGCAAGGTGGTTAGGTTTCTCCTCATGTTTTTGTATTAAAGATGCAATATTTCAAGTGCTTAATGCAGTTCCAAGGCTCTTGGTTATTCTGAGTATCCCCCTTCCCATAGCCTCCTTTCATAGAGTATAGAACATAGAATAACAGAGTTGGAAGGGAACTTGGAAGTCTTCTAGTCCAACCCCCTGCTCAAGCAGGAGACCTTATACCGTTTCAGACCAATGGTTGTCCAGTCTCTTTTTGAAAGAGTGATGGGACACCCACAACTTCTAAAGGCAAGCTATTCCATTGGTTGATTGTTCTCACCATAGGAAATTACTCCTTTAGTTCTAGGTTGCTTCTCTCCTTGGTTAGATTCCATCCATTGTTTCTTGTCTTGCTTTCTGGTGCTTTGGAAAATAGTTTAACCCTCTCGACTTTGTAGGAATATATTGGAACACTGCTATCATATCTCTGTTTACTTCCTGGAAGATCATGAAAGAGGCACTTGGCATGGGCTATCCAGGAGGTGCAATGAAATCAAGACACAGAGGACCATGGGGCTCTTTAAAACAAAACAGAGAGAAATTAAGTGGGTCAATGGAGAGTCTGGTGGTAGTAGCATTCCCATCAATGAAAAGAGGTGGTAACACCCTCTTGTTTGGGGACATGAAAGATGCCACCTCAAAGATTACATTATTTTTGGCAATCAGGTATCCCAGGAGAATCAATGTTGTCCCTGGCAAATCCTTTCAACTTTGGTTAGTTTTGTAGGTGCTTCTGACACAACTGCGGACCCTCCTGTTATGTGATGTTGATGCTCTTCCAATATGTTAGACTTTCATTCCCAGAATCTCCAACTAATACAGCCCTTGCTTAGGAATTCTTGGAGCTTCATTCCAAATATAGCTGGAGAGCATAAGGTCAGCAAAGTATGGCTTAGGGAAAAACTATGACATATCTTAAATGTCCATGAAAAGGTTTTGTTTTCTTTTGTTTTTCCTCCAGTGCACCTTGCTGTATATCTTTCAGGTGTTAGGCATTATATGCTACATAAATTCAGAGTCAATCCAGGTTCTTAGCTGAGCACAGACACTACCAAACAGGGTTTTCTAGACAGGACATTTGAATAGAATCTCTTTATTGTCACTGTGCATCTCACAATGAAATTAAGTGCTGTCCACAGTGCACACTACACACAAGTAAAAACCACAAGTAAAAACGTACATTATACACACACATCCTTCACATTCTATTCACTATTACACTGCCCCTAATATTGCACTTCAATGTTGCACTATACAGTAGTATTGAATATGGTTATAGCTCTGGGATAAAAACTATTTTTTGTTTTTATTATCCTGTACTGTCTGCCAGATGGTAATAGTTCAAAAAAAGAATGTCCGGGATAAGATGTGTCTTTAAGAGTGTTTTGAACTTTCCTAAGACAGCGGGAACTATACAGTTCATCTGGGGGGGGGGAAGAGGACAGCCAATAATCCTCTGGGTGATGGTAATGACCCTCTGGAGTGCTTTCCTATCTGCTACTCTGCAGTTGGGAAACCACACACAAATGCAATACGTTAGAAAGCTCTCTATGGAGCAACGGTAGGTGGTCACTAGCAGTTTTCCATTCAGTTGTTGTTTCCTGAGCAGTCTCAAGAAATATAATCTCTGCTAGGCCTTCTTAACCTGTTAAGTCCGGAGAATAATGGCGCTTGAGACGAAGCATCTTCAACAAGTCTTTATTGTTTGCTTCCATTCTACGAACAACGACAAGCCCAGAGGCACGCAAGCCTCTATATATATCCTCCGATCCCCGGGCAATTCCCACCAGTCACAAGGCAGTCCTTTCCCACCTTGCGCATGCACGCAAGGCCGGCGCCAGTCAGTCTGGTCCCGGGCAGCTTCTGCAAATGCCCGGGACTCTTGCAACCTCCCGCGCCTGCTTCTGCAGACACGGGACACAACATAACCAATGCTATAACATGAGCACTCCAGGTCATGTCCTCCTTTATGTTAACACCCAGAAACTTAAAGCTGGCCACCTGCTCCACACAGTCTCCGCTAATGATCAGGGGCTGAATGTCTGATCTATTCCTCCTGTGATCTACTATAAGCTCCTTGGTCTTAGTGGTGTTGAGAACCAAATTATTGTCTCTGCACCACAAGAGCAACCACTCCACCTCATCCCAGCAGGCAGACTCATTCCCCCTTGGAGATAAGCCCCACCAGTGTTGTATCATCCACAACTTTAATAATAATATTGCTGGGGTGGGTAGGAGTGCAGTCATATGTTTAGAGGGTGTAAAGTAGAGGGCTCAACACAAAGCCCAGTGGGGAGCCAGTATTAAGAATAAGGGCTGAAGAGATATAGTTGCCTAATCTAACCCTCTGAGAGTAGCCATACAGGAAATTCATAATCCAAAAACAGATTGAATGTGAAAGTCAGAGGTTGACAAGTTTATTTATACATTTATGTCTGTATGTCAGATGCGTTACAAAAATACAAAATGTATGAAGTCATTTTGCTAAGTCTTGAAAAATTGAACGTGGATTAGATGAATAACAGAACAACAGAGTGGAAGGTATTCTAGTCCAGGACTTTTCAACCTTTTCACAGATTGTACCACTTTAAGGACATGACAATATTTGAGTACCACCAATGCTTAGCAAGGTGTCAAAAACTTGATGACTAAAAAAAAGGGGGGATTTGGGGTTTTACTGATTAGATTCATTTGTTGTTATAGAAATGGCTAGTTTATAATATTACGGGAAAGTAAAAAGTTGAGGTTTGTTATATGCTCCTGGCTACTTTCCTTCATGACCAGAGGCAAGCTCGCCTGACCAATAACCAGCCACGACACAGTGAAGGCCTTTTGTTTCATTTATTGCAATAAGCGGGGAGAGAAGCTATCAAAGCATGGTTCTCTCCAAAGTTTCAACCCAAAATATTCCCTTCTTTATACAACCCTAGTCCTGGCCACACATCCCTTCTCTTTCCCCATTGGCTGAGATAGTACGAGGTTATACTCTTTCCGACTGTCTCCTACATATTTCCTGCTACATACTAAATCATATATCGCATGTACATTAAAATTAAGAGATAATTTATGCAAGGCGTGTCAGTTAATATTAATCAACTAATTGCACATGCTTAGTTGCCTGAGTTCTGGCCCCCTTTTTATGACTTCTTACAAAAATAGGTTCTTTCCTGTTTTGCTAGTTATCTTCTCTTACAAATGTTATCTTCTTCCTTTCCCACTCTAAGACCCAGCTATTTTTGCCTACATATTTCTTTTATATCCTTTCTTTATGTTAACCTTTCCTGTTTCCCATCATAGCTTCTCCACTCAGTAAATTTCCACTGGCTGGTTGAGGAATTCTGGGAGTTGAAGTCCACAGGTCTTAAAGTTGCTAAGTTTGTAGATCCCTGAGCTAGCTGGTCGGCCCTTCTTCCTCTCTCCCTTCTGAGTGTAGTAAGAATGCACACCCTACAATCCCTTCCCTGTACCCTTAAAAACACAGGAATCAAGTGCAAAGCAAGAAAGACTCACAAAATAAAGAAACACATAAACTCTGGGTTTTTTTTCTCTTTAAGCTGCCTCAGGCATATCACGTGTCACAATGTTGCATCCGAGACTGAAAGGCTCCAACAATTGTGAAAAGCTTTAGCCTTAAATTAAGCCTGTTTATCTTCAAAGAAAACTTTCTAAAAACCATAGACAGACTCAAGATAAGGGGGTAAAATTAATTACATTTGTTTAAAGGGATTAAACCTATGGAAGTCAACACTTTGGATTCATTGCTAGCCTAAAATACAGACTAAAATATTCCAATAACCAAAGCACACAAACCAAGCATCTGAATTACAAAAATCCTTATGGTAACCTAATCAAGCTGTCAGCTGATCCAGAACTAAATAACCCCACCTCCTTTCCGACATGCTTGTCTGCTGGCTTCAGTGCTGATTGCATTCTCCTGGCTGGAAAAAATGACCCAGGGGACCTTTTCTTCCAGCAACAGTTGCTGCTTCTTCCCTGTCCCTGTTTCCTCCCTGCCTGCTGAGCTCTCCTCCTCTTTCCCTGTTGTCTTTTTTTCCCATTTCCCACCCAAACCACATCCTTTTATAGCCTTTCCTCTCCTCCCCCCTTTTTTCTTCAGTTCACCTCCAGCTCCCCACTCCTTCTGGAAGAGCCAATCATCTGGAGCCAATCATCAATACCTCAATACCTGGGAAGATTCTGGAAAAGATAATAAAACAACGAATCAGCGAACACCTAGAGGCAAACAAAGTCATTACTAAAAGCCAACATGGGTTTGTTAAAAACAGATCATGCCAGGCAAACCTTATTACATTCTTTGACCAAGTGACAAAATTAGTGGATCAGAGGAATGCTGTGGATATAATTTACTTGGACTTCAGTAAGGCATTTGATAAAGTAGATCACAACCTACTACTCGATAAGATAGAAAAATATGGGTTAGACAGCATCACCACCAGATGGATTCGTAGCTGGCTGACCGGCCGTACTCAGCGTGT
>NW_015393287.1:0-1432 GCF_001527695.2 Protobothrops mucrosquamatus | reverse complement strand
TGTCCTCATTTTCCCAATTCCAAATCCTTTCTGCCAATGAAGTTTTACTAATTTAAAGCTGATGGGATGAGAAGTTGAACTAGCACTCCTGCTGGGGCTGAAATTACTTTTTCAAGAAGACTGGCTTTTTCAAACTAAGTACAGCCCATGGCATTTACTGTATGTTTTCAATGACCGTTACACATTGGAAAATAGGGGGGGAAAACTACTGTGTGCTAAAAATGCAAAGACTTAAATCGCATAGAGATGACCCATTTGTATCTGATGCATCACACAACAGAAGGCAGCTTCAACAAAATAGTGGAATTTTGGCCTTTAAAGACTAGCAAAAAAACCCTAAGACATGAGCCTTCATAAGCTAAAATCCCCTCTATCATTTGCACCTTTTCCTGCTTTCTCCACCACCCTCCACTCCCCTAAATTGCATAAAATTCAAAACCACTCCTATTCTACACATAGCTTATAAGTGCCAGGAATCACACTTTTAATTCTATGGTTCATGAAAGCCAAATATTCAAACCACAATGCCAGCTTGAACTCTACCTTCCCCAACATACATTATGGGAAATATCTTCTACTCTTTTTAATAAGATTGGTTGCTGATTTATTTTTTTAATGCCAGACATTCATGAGACATGTGAGAGACAAAATATGCAGCATCCCAACATAACAAAAACTCCATCCCTTACATACTTATTTAACCTCCCAGAATCACTGGGAGTCGGATGGCATATACATTTAATTATTATTGTTATTATGATTGGTCACAGAGTCAGCCAGATGTTTAGACTGGATTTGGCATTATTACATACACAGAAATGTAAAATCACAGCTGCCAGTTCTTTAGTTGGTATTGGTCTTCATACACATTGTGTTCTTCCCAAGAACCTAGAATGCCACAATGTATTGTCATAGTATATGCATGGATCCAAGCACTGTGGCCTGAAATTTTATCAATGTGCAGATTTCCTAAAACTGTCCAACATTTTCTATTATGGAGCAGTGTGCCATAATATTATTATTGTGCAACACCACACAGAAAGCATGAAAAAGGATGGAGCTTGTGTTGTGATACATTTCTTTATTTTGCCATCATCATGGCTGGAGTGAAGCTTATGTTTATCATAATAACAGAATGAGAAAATGTGGAGAAAAGTAAAAAGAAGTTTACAAACAATTGAGGCCATTCAAATGTGTGAGTTTAAAAAAAAACCCAACTCACATTGTAGTGCCTCTCTCCACTGACTCATCCTCTGCCAAATCTAGGTTTGATTAGAACATGAACATTTTAAGGGCTTCCAGTCATAAGAAAAATGGAAACCATGGTGCTATTTTGTCCTTTTAAAAATAGCCATTCCAGTCTAGCTGCACTCCTATTCCGAAGGTTGCTTGAGCAACTTCCAATTATGTCGTATGTATATCTTCACCACAG
>NW_015393286.1:6711-14997 GCF_001527695.2 Protobothrops mucrosquamatus | reverse complement strand
AAGGCATTCCTGACAGCTTGTAAGTGATTTGGATATCATTTTGCTTAGCATGTATGTTTTTTATGCTATGTTTTTAACTCTGTTTGCTTGAGCTAATGTAAAGTTTAAAATCCCTTTATTTACTGGTGTGCTTATTATATTTGGACCAATTGTCTGGGTACCTGATCACTGCCTTGACATTTGGCAAAACAGCATCTAGAAGCAGATTGCTGACAGATGTAGATTTTATCTGGTCAAATATGATGAAATGTGAGACGCATTTTTACAAAATACAGTAGGTTAAAAACATGATAGTTATATAAATGTATTAGAAACATTATGTACCTAAATAATAATTATTCGATAACTATATATAGAATTGTAACTACTGCTAAAATGATATGCCTTTTTTCTTTCCTTTGTTGTACTTTTTTCCCTTTTTTTAAAAAAAACACTTTCTATGTGTCTTTTTCTTTGACAATGTGTGCATGTTTAGATTTGTGTTTTGTTTTTTTCCCCTTTTTTGTCATTATTTTAAAAGCAAAAAATGAATAGATTTTAAAAGAAGCTTCAGCAGGATAATCTAAAACTAAGAGTTTGTGCCAAAGGCTAACTTTAGATTTATTCGCTGGCAGACATCAGTAGAGTTTAATTATTTTCATTGAATCAAATTTTGGAGGGAGTAGAAAACAAGGAAATCTAGATCCCATCCATAAAGTTAGTACTTTGGGTGTGTGTTATATAGTATAATGCCGTGGTGACAAACCTATGGCACGCATGCCACAGTTGGCACGCAAAGCCCTCTCTGTGGGCACGCACACCGTCACCCCAGTCCTAGGCCTTCAGCTGGGTTTTATAAAACCTTTTCGCTTTAGGCCTCTGCCGCCATGTGCAAAAAAAAAAAAAGGTTCAATCAATCAATCAATTTCAACTTCTCGCGGGAAAAAAAAAGATCTCGCAAAGTTGGAATTGATTGATTGAACTTTTTAGTCCCACCCAGTCTGCCGTTATCACCGCAGCCACGCCCACCCAATGGGCCACGCCCACCCAATGGACCACACCCACCCAGCACCCGATGATACATAAGTGGGTTTTGGGTTGCAGTTTGGGCACTCGGTCTCTAAAAGGTTCGCCATCACTGGTATAATGCTTCAAACTGTCTTGAAAATATGGACTGTTTGCCACTTAACAGCTCCAAACGCAGCAACCTACAAGCCTAAGTAACAAATAATTGGAATGTGCAGATTCATGCATCTCTGTTTGCTCAGACTATAAGTCATGTTGACTTAGTGTAGCTGATGTTATTTTTGACATCATTTCATCTGTTGTTCAGACCACAAAACTATTTACAAAAATATCCATCATTCAGCAGTACAAAAATTTAAAACGATGAATCTTCCATGTGGGTTACAACAATAGTCGTTCACATCCTCTTTCTGTTTTTCCTGGTTGCTAATGCAAACAAAAATTATAGTTGTGGACAAAATAATCAACTTTTTCCAGAAGAAAACAGTTTTTCAGCCATTCTTGTGATGATAAGGGGATCATAAATCTCTGTCTCCACTCCTTGTACAATGGACACATATATGTATAAGGTATTAAATTTTCTATTTGATTTTGTCCACAGAGCCAGTGTTTCTTCGGTATCTCCTTATAATGTCAATGTAGAAATCTAGATTTATTTATTAATAAATTTGCTAGATTTATATCCAATCTATTCTCCAGAAGCTCTGCAGGTTACATTGAATTCTTCCTTCATTATGTCCATAAAATTCCCCAGTAAGATATGTTGGGCAGAAAGAGAAAGTAATTATCCCCAAATTCCTTGTGTTTCCATGGATCTGTGCTGGTCTGTGACCAAATAAAAATTTGATGATGGTTCAGGGTGGACTTGTATCAGTCTAGTTCAGTACTTTAAGTAGTACTGAATATTGATCTACAGCAATGTTTCTCAACGTTTCTCAATGTTCCTCAATGTTTTGAGATGTGTTGACTTCAAGTCCCAGAATTCCCCACCCATGAAGGCTGGCTGAAGAATTCTGGGAGTTGAAGTTCACACATCTTAAAGTTGCCAAGATTGAGGAACACAGATCTGCAGCATTTCCACAACCCATCCCCACCCCCATTCTGACTCAGAGGTCCATACAGCTATGTTGCCAATTCTTTACCTGGCAATGAGTTAGTAGAGAAGGATGTGTCTCAATTCCATTTCTGCATTCTGGCTTTCCTCCAGAAGATGTCCAGAGCTGCTCCTTTGGGCATTTCTCTGTTTATTTGATTTTTTTTCCTGCACATTATTAGTTAAGATATATCAATTAAGTTAAATATTTTAAATAATGTACATGTGAAGTCACCATCTCATAATGAGAGCCTCCAAGGTGATTGGAATTCCTTGATAGTGATAAAGTGTTTTTTCATTGCCTTTTTACAGGTGGGTTGTAGTTTAAAGCCCCTATTTAAATTATACCCTTAACATTTCCTGGAGATCCCAACTCCAACTATGTTCAACTCTGATAGCTTCTGTCCCCAGACAAGGACATCCCAGCTGCTATCTGCTGTTGACAGTCTACAATAGTGGGATAATATGGAGTTAGGGCTATTAATTTTATTATAGCTGCCTCATTCACTAGACTATGTCTTACAAAATCCAGAAAAATCATTAAAACTACACATAAACGGGCAGCCCAGATTAAAAGAACACAAACAAACCATACAAATATGACAGGGCCCCACAAGTACATCAAGAAGCACATGAATCCCAGGCCTGGTCTTAAGGAAAAGGCTCAACATACATATAGTATCTCCAGGAGGATGCTGTCCTAGAGGGTGGGAACAGCAACTGAGAAGGTACTCTTCCTCAATCCCAGAAGATGTCAAAGTTAAATAGAAGGGACCTGGAGCACACTGATTCTGTTTGAACATGCCAGGTGAGCAGAAACTGTTAGAGACAGGTGCTCCGTCAAATGAATATGCTCCATGCCAGGAAATATTAGTCTTAATCCAAGCTGGACTTGAAAACCTGCTGATAACTGATGCAGTAATTATAAAATTACAAAATTGGGCTTCATTCATTTATTCATTCACTCATTCATATTTCATGTTTCTAGACTACCTATCTCCCTCAAGGAGGGGCTCTGGGCAATGTACAGTATAATGGGCATATAGAACAGCGTATAAAATTAACAATAAAACATTAAGATTAATTTATATTTAAATTATTAGATTATAGCATAAAATTTCAAAAAGATAAAAATAAGAATTCCAACATGGTCATTTAACGTTAGTCGATAAAATGGAGAGAGGACTCCCATGGCACCAGCCAGCCCCACAATTGCTTTATGTCCCTCACGCAAGGCCAGAGTCAGATTTTGACCCCTTTATGGAAAGCCAGGAGAGAGGGGGCCTGCCTCTTCTCTGGGGGAAGCATGTTCCATAATGTGGGGGCACGGCAGATAAGGCTCTCTTCCTAGACTGCGATATTGTCTTCCCCCCCCCCCCACTAGCCTCTTAGCTTCTGTATTTTAAACCACAATCATTTCCACGTTGCTTCCAAAGGCAATTCCATGTAGAGTGGATTATCATAGTCTGTGGCAATGGGGCTGCAAATCTTTATCTTAAAGGGCTTACTAAACTAAATAAAAATTCCCAACCACAACTTTTATCTTGTGGAAGGTCTCCCAAGTTGCAGACCCGTTTCTTCAGAAGCAGAACCAACCAGAGCTATTTTTGTAGCTGACACTATGCCAAGGTGAGAAGCCTGTCTTGCTGGGATTCAATTTAAGTTTGTTTTGCTCAGTCCTTCATACCCTCCAAATACCAGGGGAGGATTTCATAGTATCATGAATCTTCAGTTGCTATCGCATATTGATGATGCCTAAGTTAATGGTTGACTTCTCTTAGTGGTTTCATATAGAAGTTGAATAGCAAAGGGGGAGAAATTGAGTCCTGTGACACCCCAACCATAAACTCAGGTGCTCCTAGATAACACCTCAAGATGTTAACTCTGACATCATGCAAATGCTGTCCAGTTGTGTGAGTTCATCACAATTTGGGAAATGTGTTTTGTCCTATCTGTTCCTCCTCAGGAAGTTCCTCCTATTCATTCTGCATAGGATCTCCAAAAAGAATCTGTAAAAACAATATATATATAAGGGATCAGCACATTTTGCTACTCCTCCAGCAGTAAAGGCTCAGCTCCATCCACTCGCCTTGACTCTACCCTGAATTACGGGATTAGAGAGTTGTAAAAAGGGAGTTGTCAGTGTATATACTGTACGTGAAGAAGGCATGTATTTATGATCAGTTGTACTTTTAACTTTCAGCATCATCACACTAGGAATCTCTTTAATCATTTCAGTCTTGCAATTCCTTAGTAAACCATGGGATGACTCAGGATGAGAGAGAGAGAGAGAGAGAGAGAGAGAGAGAGAGAGAGAGAGAGAGAGACTCTACCATCTCTATATTCCATAAAACAATGGGCACATGGTGGACCATCCCCAAATACTCATAAAAGCAGCTGAATCTATTAAGTACTTGGAGTAAATAATCCTAATTGGTCCTCTAAGAAATCAGGATGCCAACAATATGGAGCTTGACCAGAAAGTGATTTGACCGTGGCAAAAATTAATGACATAGATTTTGCTCTAGAGTGAACAGTAGGTCTAACATGTTCGTATATGGATAAAGACTGAAATAATTTAGGACAAGCATATGGTTGCCCTAGGTGCAATTATATTCTGAGCATTTCTGGACCGCACCCCAAGGAATAGAGGTTGAAATATTTTCAGTCCTTTAAATACAAATGATGAGGGGTCTTACTCCTTAAAGATCCATACACATAAACATTGTCCTCTGTAAAATAAAGGATATGTCAATTATAGCACACTTGTATAACATTGTATCATTGGATTACATGTGTATCAAAACTGCAGTTTTCTGTGGCAATACTATATTAGTAATTAATATACAAGTCTAGGACTGAGAAATCCAGTTGCTCATGAAACAGGAGAAGAAGAAGGAGAAGGAGAAGGAGAAGGAGAAGGAGAAGGAGAAGAAGAAGAAGAAGAAGAAGAAGAAGAAGAAGAAGAAGAAGAAGAAGAAGAAGAAGAAGAAGAAGAAGAAGAAGAAGAAGAAGAAGAAGAAGAAGAAGAAGAAGAGGAGGAGGAGGAGGAGGAGGAGGAGGAGGAGGAGGAGATTATATGGGATTATATGGGAAATCAAAACAAATGGCTAATAAAAGATATGCACCCTCCGTTGCTCGCTTCCTCCTGTCTCAGAGGGCAAAGGACAGCTTTAACATGAGATTTGGGCTTCGTCATCATCCAACTCTCTGGGTTAATAATCACACAGGCCAACAGGATCAAAGTTCTGCTGTGATATCAGTCCCAGATCAAACAGAAACATTGGACTTGAAACTCAGGATGAAATCATCAGCATATCGGAATGGTGCAATCGGGTGTCCTAAAGGTTTTGGAATCTTTACGTCAGAATTTTCCCTGGCAAGGTAGACTGAAACCAATCAGACACACCAAAAAACTCCAATAAGTACGTTTTATTGCGGAAAAGCTAAGAAGCCATTAGAATTCCAACCCTTGCTGTGTCTCAAATGCAAGTCTTATTTATGGAGAAATCCATGTTCACATGTTTGGGTCTCTTCGTCCCACACCAGCAATGCAACAGACTCTTTTGGGTGGGAGGCTTCTGTTTCCATCTGTCTCTTGTTTTGGTAGCGGACAGCTCTGATAGCAAGTTGTTTTTCTCTGACTGTGGGGGAATTGACTCTTGTGCTCAGGGACTTTCCAAAGCAGTAGAAGAACATTTTATGTATCCAACAGAATAAACACTTAAGCTGTTTGGCTTTGCAGATATGGTATTCTTGTCATCCAGTACAGAATTAATGAGTGTAATCATCATCAATTTCTGTATAGCTGTATACCTCAAATACATTAACCAGACTATAAAATCTTCTCTGAAACTTGCACAGAGCTGGTTTCAGTCCCTGCCATTAGCAATCAAGTCTTCCTTTACATTAAATAAGTCAAAGAAAAGCTGCTGTTCATTGCCAGGCTTTGTTAAGGGTTCACATGGAAGGGCAGGAGGAATTAAATTAATTTTAATCCCATTTCAATCCCCCAAAGGTAAAGGTTTCCCTGTCAATCATGTCGGAATCTAGAGGGCAGTGCTCATCTCTGATTCACAGCCAAAGAGCCACCGTTGTCCCAAGACACTTCTGTGGTCATATGGCTGACATGACTATATGCCAAAGGCACCCAGAACACTGTTACCTTCCCACCAAAGTGGTACTTATTTATCTACTTACATTTATATGTTTTCGAACTGCTAGGTTGGCAGGAGCTGGGGCAAGAATGAGAGCTCACCATGTCACGTGGTACTAAGGTCTTATACTGCCAACCTTCCAGTCGTCAAGCTCAGCAGTCTTAACCACATGTAAAATAGCTCCTCTTAAGCCCCATTTCTCCTATAATGTATTGTTATTACTATTGCACCTGCAACAGGAATTTACTGAGATGTGCATGCCACACTATAGAGCTAGATGAGTGAGATAGAGAATAGATAGATAGATAGATAGATAGATAGATAGATAGATAGAGATAATAGAGATAGATAGATAGACAGACAGACAGACAGATGATAGATAGATAAAGATAGATAAATGATAGATAGATAGATAGATAGATAGATAGATAGATAGATAGATAGATAGATAGATGATGGATGGATGGATAGATAAATAGATAATAGATAGATAGAAAGGGAGGGAAAAAGAGAGAGACAGAGAGAGAGAATAGAATTTTTTTTCTAAAAATGTATGGAAAATTACACGAAAATTGATAGAGAAGCCAAATATGCAAGTTGCCTCCAGGCAAAATAGGTGGCATATAAGATAGAAAGAAAAAAAGAAAGAAGGAAAGAAAGAGAAAGAAAGAAAGAAAGAAAGAAAGAGAGAGAGAGAGAAAGAAAGAAAGAAAGAAAGAAAGAAAGAAAGAAAGAAAGAAAGAAAGAAAGAAAGAAAGAAAGAAAGAACCTTCGCAAACTTTGAATAAATGGGGACGACTGAACCTTAAAATTTCTCGGTGCTCAGCTAAACTCCTCTTGTTCTTCTGCAAAGAATTGGTTCAGAAGCAGAACTGGAAGGAAGCCTGCTCTGCCCTCTGCAGTTAGCCAGGAGATACCCTTTCTTCCAAATGTTAGAACATGGGGGGGGGGGGGGAAGGGAACAGTCTGGTTCCAGCCAAAGGAGTGATGCTAGAAGCTCACTTGTAGAAGGGACTTCAATAATCCAATTTTGTTCATGTGTAGGGAAACTTAATTAGACAGAAGCAAATCTTTTGAAGCATGCAATAGGATACCTCAAGCTTCAGTCTTGGGCCTGGTACTCTTCACATCTTCATAAATGAGGGGATAGAAGGGAAACTTATCAAATTTGCAGACAACACCAAGCTGGGGGGAATAGAAGATAAACTTTAGAAGATAAGCTAAAGATCCAGAAGGATCTTGACAGACTTGAACATTGGGTCCTATTGAACAAGAGGCAGTTCAGTGGTGAGAAAAGTAAGGTTCTGCACTTAGGCAAAAAACAAACAAACAAATGCATACGTATAAAATAGGTGGTACCTGGCTAAACAGTAGTAACTGTTGGAGAGATCTAGGTGTCCTAGTGGGCCAACATTTAAGTGTAAACAAGCAGTGTATGGCAGCTGCCAAAATGGCTAATGCAGTCCTGGACTGCATCAACAGAGGTATAGCGTCAAGACAATGAGACAGTGCTTTTACGCTGCACTGGTGAGAGCACACTTGGAATAGTGCCTTCAGTTCAGATCAATTCAAAAAAGATATTAAGACCCTTGAAAAAGCGTGCTGAGAAGAATAACAAAGAAGATTAGGGGGCTGGAGGCGAAATCGTAGGACACATGGTTAGGGAACTAAGTATGTCTAGCCTAATAAAGGAGGAGGGCATGATAGCTCTCTTCCAGTACTTCAGGGGTTGTCACAGAGAAGAGGGGATTGACTTAATCTGTAGGGCACCATTGGACAGGACAAGAAGTAATGGATGGAAGCTTGTTAAAGAGAGAGCCAACCTAGAAGTCAGGTGTTGTGTCCTTTGTATTCCCCCCCCTTAATCCCCTATGCATATCCTGATCACCCATTAAGGGTGATTGCCCTTCACCATTGATCGCCCATTAAGGGTGATTGCCCTTCTCCATCTGCACACAGTTTCATGCCCGTTGCTGGTTGGCTAACTAGCAACAGGGTCTTGCCAGCCAATAGGAACTGTGTGATTACAAG
>NW_015393286.1:0-3420 GCF_001527695.2 Protobothrops mucrosquamatus | reverse complement strand
AGACAACGGCGGGGACGAGTATTGGCCATTGGTTCCACCCGTCAGTCAACCACCTCGAGAAGCGAGACCCATTGCAGCGGCCCAAGGACAACCACGCAGAGGGGAGGATACCGAGGCAAGAGCGGAACCGAGTCACACGGTTCCCCGCCGATCAGCGCGAGGGCATCGGCCTCCCACATATCTGAAGGACTATGTAACCGCTATCCACCAAGGACGATAGCAAGAACTTTGAGGGGAGGGGTGTTGTGTCCTTTGTATTCCCCCCCCTTAATCCCCTATGCATATCCTGATCACCCATTAAGGGTGATTGCCCTTCACCATTGATCGCCCATTAAGAGTGATTGCCCTTCTCCATCTGCACACAGTTTCATGCCCGTTGCTGGTTGGCTAACTAGCAACAGGGTCTTGCCAGCCAATAGGAACTGTGTGATTACAAGCCAGGGGAATCCCATAAAAGAGGGCTCCCCTGGCCCAGAGAGCCAGTCCGGATTTACTTGATGCCTTGTCAATAAACCGAGAGCTGACTGTCACTCGACTCGTGTCTTACTGCCTGCGCGATCTAACATCAGGAGAAATTGTCTGACAGTGAGAACCATTAATCAATGGACTTGCTTGCCTCCAGGGCTTGTGGGTGTTCCATCACTGGAGGTTTTCAAAAACAGACTGGACAACCATTTGACTAGGATGTTGTAAGGCCATGGTGGCGAACCTATGACACGTGTGCCACAGGTGGCATGCAGAGCCCTCTCTGGGGGCACGCATGCCATCGCCCCAGTCCTAGGGCTTCAGCTGGGTTTTATGAAACCTTTTCGCTTTAGGCCTCCACCACTGTGTGGAAAAACAAAGGTTCAATCAATCAATCAATTTCAACTTCTCAGGGGAAAAAAAAGATCTCGCAAAGTTGGAATTGATTGATTGAACTTTTTAGTCCCACCCAGTCTGCCGTTATCACCGCAGCCACGCCCACCCAATGGGCCATGCCCACCCAATGGGCCACACCCATCCAATCGGCCATGCCCACCCAGCACCCAATGATACATAAGTGGGTTTTGGGTTGCAGTTTGGGCACTCAGTCTCTAAAAGTTTCGCCATCACTGGTGTAAGGTCTCCTACCTTGAGCAGGGGGTTGGACTAGAAGACCACTGAGCTCTCTTCCAGCCCTGTGATTCTATGATTTGATAAACCATCCATGAGAGGTGGCTGTCCACCCTATTTCTGAAATGTTCCAGAGATGGAAAACCCACAACTGTTGTAGGTCGAGTATTTTGTAGGTAGCCACTATTGTACAGATCTTAGCATCAGAAAGTTCTTCCTTAAAGCATCATGAAATGTAGATAGCTGCAACATACACTTCCTTTCATTCCAGTCAGTTAAGAACTATTTTCTCTAACCCTAGATGCAAAGTACATCTGGGGGAGAGGGATGATTGATTGTTTGACTGATTGATTGACAGACAAGCAAATAGACAAATGTAGACAGTGACAGAAGAAAGAGAGAACGAGGGGGTGTAATTGTGTGTATGTCTGCGATTAATTCTCTCAGACCTACTACTTTACCTGAAATTATCGTACTGAGATTAATTAGGGAGAGAGTCTCTTCTAGGTTGTCTTGATCTCTGGGTGAAAAGGTGGAATAGAAATTGCATAAATAAATAAATTGTTGTAATCTGTAGTGAGCCATTTTGAAGATCAACTGCTTGGAAGGGAGCAGTGATGGGATTCAAATATGTGAACAACCGGAACACTTCCGGAAGTCCATTCTGGGCCTGGGCAACAAAAAAATTAGCTGCTGGTTCTGCCAAAGTGGTGTGAACCGGCTGAATCCCACCACTGGAAGGGAGGTATATTTTCTTTTTCTTTTCTTTAAAAATAAATAATGCTACCAGCAGGTGCTATTCCTGTCTAATAAATGAGAGCCATACAGAAGGACGTTCTGCATCTGAAAACCAAGATAATTCAGCATTGTGGATCCACATTTCTGCTGCATTCACACATGCATTCCTTCATATCTAGACTATCTGTCAGTGTAAAGGTTCCTTGCACAGCTCAGCACAGTATGAGATGTGTAGAATACTAAAGCAACCGTATGCCATTTAAAGCAAAAACAGATGACTCTTGTGAATTCCACTTTTTGCAAGCACAAAACCTTGCATTTAATCGGGGCTTTGGGATCTAGTGAACCTGGAATGCTAAACAAAAGCTATCAGTAGGTCACCAAGGTATTGCAGTCATTGGGGTAATCTGTTCTGTAGGGCATATACAATCAGAACAGAGTTGGAAGAAACCTTGGGGGCCTTCTAGTCCAACCCCCTGCTCAAGCAGGAGATCCTATACCCTTTCAGACAAGTGGCTGTCCAATTTCTTCTTAAAAACCTCCAGTGATGGAGTGCCCACAATTTCTGAAGGCAAAGCTGTTCCACTACTGGTTAATTGTCCTCACTGTTAGGAAGTTTCTCCTTAATTCCAGGTTGCTTCTCTCCTTGATTAGTTTCCATCCATTGTTTCTTGTCTTGCCTTGGAAAACAAGTTGACCCCCTCTTCTTTGTGGCAGCTCCTCAAACTGGAATACTGCTATCATGTCATCCCTAGTCCTTCTTTTCTCTAGACTGGTCATACCCAATTCCTGCAATCGTTCTTCATATGTTTTTATCTCCAGGCCCTTAATCAGCTTAGTTGTTCATCTTTGCAACAGGGCTCAATTGTGGTCGTAAGTTGAGGACTACGCTTATAACCTTGTGTTTAGCAACCATTTGAAGTCATAACAGCACTGGAAAAAGTGACTTATAACTTGATCCTCACCAGTGGTGGGATTCAAATCTGTGAACAATCAGTCCTCTGTGTGAATGCTGCTTCCGGAAGTCCATCCTGGGCCTGGGCAACAAAAAATTAGCTACCGGTTCTGCCGAACTGGTGTGAACTGGCTGAATCCCACCACTAATCCTCATTCTTACAACGGTCTCAGAATCCCCATAGTCACAGGATCAATATTTGGGTACTTGGTAATTGGCATGTATTTATGATGGCTGCAGTGTCCCAGAGTCACATGATCACCTTTTGCAATCTTCCCAGCTGGCTTCCGACTAGCAAAGTCAGTGGGGGAAACAGGATTCGCTTAACGACTGTGGTTATTAACAATTGCAGTGCTTCGCTTAATAACCATAGCAAAAAAGGTGGTAAAATTGGGTGTGACTCACTTAACAACTGCCTTGCTTGACAACAAACATTCTCAGTCATAAGTCTGAGGCCAGCTCAGTTTCTTTTCTCTTCTCCTTGAATCCCAAAGAGATTAGCAATATTCATTCTTTGCAATGAGACCACAAGAGAAAAAAATATTCCAGTTGCTAAGCAATGAATTTCAGTCCGTCACTTTATGCAATAAATATCCAATGAATTAGGGGAGAAGCTATTCATAGCCGAAACC
>NW_015393285.1:11577-15012 GCF_001527695.2 Protobothrops mucrosquamatus | reverse complement strand
CTGCTATTTCAAATGATCTAGTGTTACAATTTAAAGCTGTTTTGTTGCATTTTATTGTTGGCATAAAATTGTCGTGACTTGTTATTGCATGCATTTTTAGTGTCGGCCAATTGCTGGAATATGGGGTATAAAATAAATAAGTTCTTTGGGTTCAGCCCCGCAAGTAGTTTCTTTGTGCATAAATTCAATTTGGACATTATGGTTTTCCTGTGCTGATGGTTCATTTCCTTGGTTAGAGCAGTCAGTTTAATGGAATGTGTCCGGCAAATGCTTTTCTTTGTAATACTCTGCACTGCATCTTAATATCTTTCGGTCTTTGATTTTAGTTTTCAGACAACTATTACCGGGCAGAACTGATTGATGCACTAGCAAACTCTGTCACTCCAGCAGTTAGTGTGAACAATGAAGCCCGGACTTTGGACAATTTAAATCCTGATATACGCCTTATTCTTGAAGAGATTACCCGATTCTTAAACATGGAAAAACTGCTACCCAGTTACAGACACACAATTACAGTCAGGTACGATATAGAAATATTATGATTTTCGGGAAATCTAAATCTGAAAGAAAGTTAGATGAATTTCTTCTCCCCCCCCCTTAACTTTGTACTGCTGGGCAGTTAATCTCGATTCAGTCACTCAAATCTTGCACCAATGTTCTGATATTTATCAGTAAATGTACAAGAGTCAAGCAGAGATTTAATAGGTGACTAGATTTTTTTTTCCAGAAAAAAACTGTCTTGAGAAAAAAGTAACGAATAAGCATTATTAAAAACATTTGTGCGGTAGTTATTTAACGTTATTTTCTATATAAGCTGTGATAGAAGCGCAAGATTACAATTTATGATGGTCAGTTAAGAGTGTTTTGAGTAGCAGTCTGTACAATTGTAAAATATGTTCCTGTCCAGGCTGTTTGTGACACAGAACAGTCTCTTGGCAAGCCTAGATCAGGAGGGGAATCTCATGTCATGGGAACACAAAAAGAAGAGAGAAAAATAAAAAGCCACAGGACCTAAAGATTCTGATATATGGTTATCTCCATTTTGTTTACAAAGTTTTTCGTATTATAGATGAGTCCATGCTACATTGGATAACGAAATAAAAAAAATTAAAATTCAAAAATTAACATCACACTTCTATAAGATTATACTAGACACAACTTAAAGAATTAATTATAGGTAGTTATCGACCCTTTGAAGTTATGATGGCGCTGAATGAATGTCTGCAAAATTGGTCTGCAAAATTCTGGCCATACCAGCATCCCTATGGTCATGTGATTAGGATCTAGGTGATTGGCAGTTTACACTTACAATCAGTTTCAGCCTCCATGATGACCTGATCACGATTTGCACTTTTCCCTGCTGGCTTCCCCAGAAAGTCAATGGGAAAGCCAGCAGGAAAAGCGGAAGTTGCTGGGATAAGTCTCCCCCACCCAATGCATTCTTCTCCAGCCTTTCTGCACTCATACTGTATATATAATTCCACTATACGGTGTCACCGCCTACGCACCCCCTGGGAACAGGTTAGGGTACCTCGTCAAACATCTGCTTCAATACCACACTGGCCTCTCATGCACCTCCCCATGTGCTCAGCCCATGCCACGCCTCTTGCACATCCCCTTGCATACCTGTCATATGCTACACTTCTTCTGCACACCCAAACTGTACCACCTCTCTTGTTTGCCTCCTTACACCCAGGACCCCCACCATGTCTCTCATACACTGACTCGTGCTATGTCTCTTATGCACCTCTTCACACCCTGCCTTGCTCTCTTGTGCAATGTTCCCTGCACTGCTGAACATCCCCTTGCTTCCTCTGCTACCCGCTCATCCGGTGCACGCGCCCTCTTAAGGCACTGAAAATGGTCCAACGGTCTGACATACCGGCGTAGGCTGTCCTACAATAAAGCCTCTAAAACAAGACCAGACTGTCCAGGACACCTGGTAATAGGATTGTTTATCTTTATACTAAGAAAGTGGGCAAGGCACCAAAGTCTGCATGTGGTGTGTGCCCAGGAAGACTTCGTGCTGTCCACGCTGTTCGACCAAAAGTTCTTATGAGACTTTCCAAAACAAAGAAACACGTTAGTAGAGCCTGTGGAGGTTCGATGTGTGCTAAAGGTGTTCACGACAGAATCAAGCGAGCATTCCTTATCGAGCAACAGAAGATTGTTGTCAAAGTACTGAAGGCACGAGCACAGAGTCAAAAATCAAAGGGATTATTTCTATTGTCGCCCAATAAATGAAGATTTAAATAATCTTTTAAAAAAATCCTCTGCTACCCATCAGCAGTCACTTACTTCTCTCCTGGCCCGGCATTTGCAACTTGCTGCCGGCTTCCCCATTGACTTTGGTTGAAGGAAAGCTGTCTCACTTAACAACTGTGGGATCTGGTAGATGACAACAGCCAGGACTGCAGGTATTGCCACCACTAAGCAGTGCAGTTGTGCATTACTGCCATATTGCTTAGCGTTGTAAATTGCAGACCAGCCATAATGAATTTTCCATCATTCATAAATTATGATACTCTTCCGTTTGTTTTGGTCAAGCCGAAACACGTGTTGTTGTTTTTTTTAAATTTCCAGAGGCTACTATAAATTTGGATTTTACAGCAGTTTTCTTTTTCCCCATATCTTTCCTTCGCAGCTGTTTAAATGCAATTCGGATCCTGCAGAAGAATGGCCATGTCCCAAGTGACTCTGCTGTCTTTAAATCTTATGCAGAATACGGCCATTTTGTAGATATTCGAATAGCAGCTTTGGAGGCGGTTGTTGACTACACAAAAGGTAGGGAGGATGATATGGCTTTGTGTGTGTGTGTGTGTTTTAATAAAAGCAGCTCTTAGCTTTCTTTCATGTTCTTTTGACAATGGATCATATTTTAGAGCAGGGGTAGGCAACCTTGGCTCTTTTATGACTTGTGGACTTCAACTCCCAGAATTCCTGAGCCAGCCATGCTGACTCAGGAATTCTGGGAGTTGAAGTGCACAAGTCATAAAAGAGCCAAGGTTGCCTACCCGTTTTAGAGGATTGAGAAAGCTCGCCAACCAACCCTTCAGGAATTTCAGGACTCTCTACAGTCCATTTTGTTCAGGGAAGGATGTCTGTTTTATCCTATTCCCTAATCGGGTATTTATTTTATTTATTTATTTTTTAAATTTATATCCCGCCCTTCTCCTTGCGGACTCAGGGCGACTAACAACCGGATAAAAATACAAAAAATACAAAAATATCAAACTACAAATTTAAAAGTTGATTAAAAGGGAAATATTCATAATTGGTCTAATTAAAATTATAATTAAAACCCCCTCTAAAAGTTTTCCCCTAGGCCAGTCCCGCAAGCTGGAATAACCATGTCTTAAGGGCGCGGCGGAAGGAAGGGAGATCAGGGATCACCCTGATCTCTGGGGGTAGTTCATTCCAGAGGGTGGGAGCTCC
>NW_015393285.1:6608-11147 GCF_001527695.2 Protobothrops mucrosquamatus | reverse complement strand
TGCGTACCCTATCCGAGGGAGCCAGAGTTTCGCCCCCTATAGTCAGCGATGGAATCAGCTGACTATGCCGAGGCGCCGGTAGCCACAGCCACTCGGTCTTGGAAGGGTTGAGCCTGAGTCTGTTTCTCCCCATCCAGACCCTCACGGCCTCCAGACATCGGGTCATCACGTCAAGGGCATCATTGGGGTGGCCCGGGGTATGCAACCTTGGCTCTTTTATGACTTGTGGACGTCAACTCCCAGAATTCCCCAACCAGCCATGAATTCTGGGAGTTGAAGTCCACAAGTTCTGTTAATTCTGTTAAGTCAGGACTCTTCAAACTCGGCCCTTTGATGACTTGTGGACTTCAACTCCCAGAATTCCCCAGCTAACCCAATTCCTACCTACCTTGGGAATTCTAAGATTCGTGGACTTCAACTCCCAGAATTCCCCAGCCAGCCATGCTGAGGGGAAAGAGAGAGGTTTCTAAGCTGAGCCATGCTGGCTCAGGAATTCTGGGAGTTGAAGTCCACGAGTCATAAAAGAGCCAAGGTTCCCTACTCCTGCGGCATAAGTTCATAAACATCAGGCAGCCTGTGGAGAAAATAATCTCTTCCTGCAATTTTATAAATTTCACTGCTGTTATGGATGTGACAACAATAGCCCTGTCTGTAACTTAAATGTTTCTGCCAATACTCCCAGGTTGATAATGCTGTTCCCAGCCTGATAATTAATGGCATGCAGTGGCGCTTAAAAGTTTGTGAACTCTTGAATTTTCAATATATCTGCATAAATACGATCTAGAATACGATCTGTCCTCCACGTGTCCCAAAACTGGATGGAGAACCCGATCAAACAAACGAGTCTGAAACATTACGTTTGTTTGGTAACCACATTTTAGACCATATTTGTGCAGAAATATTGAACATTCAAAAGGTTTTCAAACTTGTAAACACTACTATAATAGGTTTGAAAAAAATGCAGCTGCTCTGTCATTCCACTGTCTGTCACCAATGTAATGCCTGTTCTCAAAGTTTTGTAAAAAATGTTTTGTAAGCTTCTTTCTTCTTGTCCCTTCTTGTCCCCCTTTTCTAATTTCTTCTGATGAGTGAGATCGACCGTCTTGTTTAACAGGACTTATTTTTATCCTTAATAGTTGACCGAAGTTATGAGGAACTGCAGTGGCTGCTAACTATGGTCCAGAATGATCCAGTGCCCTATGTCAGGTTAGCCTTTTTTTTTTTGGCAACATTACAAAATTATCTTTATTTTGTAGGTAAATAATACCCTAAATGTAAAATTGCTTTTTCCAATAACCCATCTATAACCACCTGCTCAAAAGAGTATAGTTTTGATTTATACTGTATATCTCAAATGATTTTGCCTTTATTATTTTTTTAGAAAATATACTGTCTAAATATATACTATATGTATACTATATACCAGTCTAAAGAATAAGGGAGACATGATAGTAGTATTCCAGTATTTAAGGAGCTGCCACAAAGAAGAGGGGGTCATATTATTCTCCAAAGCACCAGAGGGCAGGACAAGAAACAACGGTTGGAAACTGATCAAAGAGAGAAATAACCTGGAATTGAGAAACTTCCTGACAGTGAGGACAATTAACCAGTGGAATAGTTTGCCTCCAGAAATTGTGGGCACTCCGTCACTGGAGGTTTTTAAAAAGAGGCTAGACAGTCACTTGTCTGAGATGGTATAGGTCAGTGATGGCGAATCTTTTAGAGACTGAGTGCCCAAACCGTAACCCAAAACCCACTTATGTATCGTCGGGTGCCGGGTGGGCATGGCCCATTGAGTGGGTGTGGCCAGTTGGGTGGGCGTGGCCCATTGGGTGGACGTGGCTGCGGTGGTAACGGCAGGCTGGGTGGGGACTAAAAAGTTAAATCAATCAATTCCAACTTGGCGAGATTTTTTTTCCCCGCGAGAAGTTGAAATTGATTGATTGATTGAACCTTTTTTTTTTTTGCACACGGCGGCGGAGGCCTAAAGCGAAAAGGTTTTATAAAACCCAGCTAAAGGCCTAGGACTGGGGTGACGGCGCGCGTGCCCACAGAGAAGCCTCTGCGTGCCACCTGTGGCACGCGTGCCATAGGTTCGCCACCACGGGTATAGGTTCTCCTGCTTGAGCATGGGGTTGGACTAGAAGACCTGCAAGGCCCCTTCCTATTCTATTCTATTCCTATTCCTATTCTATTCCTATTCTATTCTATTCTATTCTATTCTATTCTATTCTATTCTATTCTATTCTACTCTACTCTACTCTACTCTACTCTATTTTACTCTACTCTACTCTACTCTACTCTACTCTACTCTATTCTATTCTATTCTATTCTATTCTATTCTATTCTACTAGTTTCAGAAACATAGCATGACAGATTTTTATTTTTTTATGAGGGGAAAATCCTTTAATTTTTTTCTATAATTTTTCTCCTTTAAATTCACACAACTCGCAGTGTATTCTGAACAGAGTAATCATTCTGTGTGGATACTAAAGAAAATATTATTTGGTTTCTGGTTTGTAATTGCAGACAAAGATTATAAATGATGCATTTCTTTAATGTTTTGCCTGTTGGTTTTAAGCTGGAGAGATAATAGTTCAAGTCTATATGCCTGATGACTTGAATAATGACAACCTTTGAACAATTTAGCTTCTTTTCTCTATTGATGTCTTCATATATATATATATATATATTTAGAAGATTAGGCAAATTTACAGAACGTGACTTCCTAAGTTTTGTGAACACAAATGATTGAGTTTGACTCTATAATATTAAGGTTAAGGACTTCCTCTAAAATTTGAGAAAGTGCAAGAATAAAAAACCTGCAGGTTAGAATCTGTGTGGATTAAAAGTTGATTTTTGTCCTTTTTTAGACATAAAATATTAAACATGTTGACAAAGAATCCACCATTTACGAAGAACATGGAATCTCCTTTATGCAATGAAGCTTTGGTGGATCAACTCTGGAAGCTTATGAATTCAGGTTAAATCTTTTTCTTAATTATTTACAATTTTTACAATATAAAACATTAATTACTTATTTTGGTATTTTAGATACACTAGACAGCTATCTCCACACATATATTTTCTTATCTCTAAGTCCTACTGATTGTAGAAGGCTTTCTTTTATCAAATCCATATTCTTTTCTAGCATGTGTACTCAAGGCAGTATGTACTGTATATTTACTGTATGTATACTATATGTTTTCCAGGCATTCTCTATTGATATACAGAGTAAGGCTGAAGATATACATATACATATAATCTGAATATATATATATTCAGAATTTACCTTATGCCACTATAGTCTAAATCACACAAATGGAACTTATTTGCTCTATAAATTCCTGCACAATTATCTCCAACATAGACTTTGTATACTGGGTTCTCTTTTGTAATAGTGAACTAATGGCTCAGTCTTGATCCTTATGATAGGCTTCTTCAAAATTCAGCTGAACTCGGAAAACAAATGTCACATCAAATAAAATCCACTGATTTCTCTAAGAAGAATAAACATAAGGATTTCAGTAATTGACAGTGCCAAAGGTGATCCAAATCTTCAGACGCTGAGTCCTTCTTGTATAATGAGGGAGAATACATAGGAATAATATTCAGCAAATTTGTGCCACTGTTAATTGAGGATGCAGTGTAAGAAAGGAAGTTAGTTTTTATGGAATTAAGACTCCTGTTCTCTCCCTTTCAGCCCTTCACACACCCTGTCTGTGGACTTACACACTAACATGCATGTTCTTTGTTTCAAATTAATTTGATTAGAATTGGGTTTGGCAGCAAGGGGAAATCTAACAACGCATATTAATTTGTGGCCACAAGTCGTAGTGATGGCTACTGCCTTAGATGGGATTAAGACATTCATGAGCATTAGATTAATTGATGAAGTTGGTCCTTTTGTTTATATGGCACTTCTGCTTTCAGAGGTCTAACATCCTGCTTCCCACAGAGGCTAAGCATACTTCTGATTATGAAGGCAGCTTTTTCCTGCTCATCCCTCCTAAGGAAGTGGTATTCAGTGGCACTTCTTATTCTCATAACAACTCCTTGGTTTTTTTTTAACCTCAGATTAATCATACATATAGAAATATACTGTGGATTAAAAAAAATAAGAGTTTTTGCAAGCAAAGCATTAAGTGGAATATTCATATGACTTTTCATAGTAAGATGTTCTTACATGATGCTTTAGGGAAGAAAAACGTTGCACCAGAGTTCTATCACTGATGTGTGCGTGTGTATTAACAGACCCTGTCTTACCAAGAGTGTAAAAATTGATTTTCACTTGACCAATTGTTTACAACAATTTTCAAAACATTTATATATGACTTTAATCTTCGGTGACCTTTTTCCTTGTGCAATTCTACAGCTGTGTGGCAGTTAAGTAATGGTGGGGTGGGGTTGGAAGGATTTGCTAAAAGTCAAATTCAGGAAATAAATGGTTTGATTTTTGTTTTGCATTTGAAAAAAATACTGAAGCAAATTTGTCTTATAAAGTTAGTCTTTAACTAAATGGCCTTGTTGTAACAAAAG
>NW_015393285.1:0-3892 GCF_001527695.2 Protobothrops mucrosquamatus | reverse complement strand
ATTGCTAATATCAGGAAAGTCTGACCGAGTAACCCATTGTCTGCTGCATGTTTCTGTTAATAGCCATATCTTAAGGAGCATAAACAAAGAGTTCTCATTCTAGGAGCAATTGAACAGTAAATGAAATTAGGCTGTTTTAAAAAAAACCATGATTTTTGTTTTTAAACCAGCTTGCTTATTATAATTATTTTCCATAGATGTGAGAAAAAAAACATGTTTAGCTGGTGATTAGCACTCCTTAAATATGTTCTGGTTTTGTTTGTTTTCTAATTTTGCAGTTTTCAAATTCTCAAGAAGAAGAAGAGATTGATATGGACACGGTTCATGACAGTCAAGCTTTTATCTATCATCATTTAAATATGTTGGAAAGACCATCAACACCAGGTTAGTGATAGGGTGGATAAAAGTCAGTAATTAAAAAAAAGATTCCAATTTTTAAATTTATCAAAATGTGATTTTTTAATTTAAAAAAGGCAATAATTTCTTGTTCACCAAAATGTAAAAAAAAGTGTTTATTATTTATTACAAAAACGTGCAAAATCTGTACTTAAAAGTTACGGTTTGGTCATGTTCATATATAGTATATTCACATGGTCATTCATTTCAGTTTTTCATTTCCTGATCATGGCTTAGCCCATGCTTTTAAATGTCCATTTCATATGTATAAAGAAAGAAGATAGATGGAAGTATTTCCTGTGCTTATATGATGATGAAACTAGTCCTAGTTAGGATAAAGGGATATTTATAACGTACTCCTCTGGAATCTGCAGTGCAGCAGAAGTACAATTTATATACTTGTCTGTGGAGATTCTCAGTCATCCAGGTCATGGTTGTCCCAAAGGTACTTTTTCAAAAGGCGACTACACATTGGAGAAACAAAAACAACCACTTCACAAACTCATGGCACAACATAGGAGGACAAGATTCAGCAGTCCATCTGCATTTGAAAGACAAAGGTCATTCTTTTGAAGAGAGCAAAGTCCATATTCTGGACAGAGAGGACCGCTGGTTTGAAAGAGGGGTCAAAGAGGCCATTTACGTTAAGATTGAACAGCCCTCTCTCAACAGAGGGGGAGGGATAGGACACTACCTATCTCCTGTTTACAACACAGTCCTTTCAGCAGTTCCAAGAAGGTTCCACACCCATTTGCACTATTCAGGTGACCCTGAGGACACAAATAAACCTCCAACTGGCCTCAACGACTCTCAGAAAAAGTGCCAACAACCATTTGCAAGGAATATAAATGTTTCCATTCTCCTGTCAGAACTGAAGAAGCTTCTTGGATAAGAAGTGAAATGTCTTCAAGGAAAAACAAAGTCCAGTTGCCTTTTGAAAATGTACCTTTGGGACAATTTTTTTTTTTTTGCTTACAATTAAGAGTCACTTAGGTAATGAGGTGGGCAGTGCCTAAATTTGATAAATAAAAATAAACACAAGCGAGCAATCAAATGAGAAGACCTGAACTCATTGGTAGCCTCACACTGCAGTGAACAAGGACACACATTCAATTTTGGAGCTACTAAGATTGTTGGACGAGCAGGCATAAAAACAGCCAGGGAAGTGATTGAACCCTGGGAAAGAGGCCCCTTGTAAGTCAACAGGAGTGCTGGTTTACTATCAGCCTATCAAGTACTTAGAAGACAAGAGTTGGGTAGCACAAGCAAACACCTAATGACTTAAAAGCTAGCCATCAACACACCCCAATCAATAACTAAAAAGCCACTTACAATAGGCGCTATAAATCCCACACAGAGAACAGCACACACTCTGCTAGAGAGAAGCTCCTTGAGGATTTGTATACTTCCTACTCATTAGATTTTTGGCAGCTTACAAACTGAAAAGCAATCAAACATCTAACATACAAATATATGCTATTGGTGGAAAATTTAAGTAACTTTTCAGTATGTATTGGCCATAATTGGCTTCTTTTAAGTACACCTCACCAGTATTACCTTGCTCCTGGGGCACAAGTAGAAGACTGATAATTAGACCCCCAAGCCAGCAGTTCCTATTGTTTGAAGGAAAAGCAGAGCAATCAACTCCTTCAACTGTCTGAAATAGACCTTCTGAAAAGGATGTGTTGAGTACCATATTAGTAAAGCTTTAGTAGTCAGGAAGAATGTAAGCCCAGGGCCCAACTAAATCACGAACTGCTTAAATTGCTTTGTGTGCATCCTTAGGCAAATCAGATTTTAGCTAAATAAATCCAGTAGCCAGTATTAAGGGTTTTCAGGGCAGACCCTACCATGAAGGAAAAGTTAATTAGATGTGAGCATCTCCCTTCTTAAACACCATTCCTGAATAGTTCCCTGAATACTTAGAAAGCACGGTGCTGGCAAACAACATGTGCTCTTTTTTTTAAATCAAAAGCTTCCCATTTCAAATGGCCACGGTGATGGATGTGGAATTTTTTTTCCCAAATCTCCCACTGTTTTCACTCAACTGAAAACTCTTCCTTATGGGAGAGGAACAATCATTTAACAAACAGGTCGATTCAGGATTTCAAAATTCACATGAATTGACCAAAGCAGAGAGCTTATTTTAAAGAGTAAGTTGGAAATCTGTCAGATCCAATAATTTCTATGGGCATATCATTTTATAAGCCAACATGCCGTAAGAGGGTTTTAATATGTGTTAATTTAATTTAATCTTTTTTGTAGTATTTTTAATTGTAAGCTGTAAATATAAATAAAATAATATATGGTTTGTTTTTATCCCATTTTCATTATTTTTTTTTATAATAACTCAAAGTGGGAAACATCCCCTTTGCTTCCCCCCTTCTCCTATTTTTCCCACAACATCAACCCTGTGAGGTGGGTTGAGCTGAGGCAGAGTGACTGGCCCAAAATCACCCAGCCGGTTTTCATGCCTAAAACCGGACTAGAACTCACAATCTCCTGGTGATTGGCCCCAACTCATTCAGCCAGCTTTCATGACTAAGGTGGGACTAGAATTCACAGTCTCCTTGTGATTGGCACAAAGTCATTCATCTGGCTTTCATGTCTAAGGCAGGACTAGAACTCACAGTCTCCTGGTTTCTAGCCTGGTGCCTTAACCACTAGACCAAACTGATGCTGTATTTCAGATGGTGACCGTTTATCAGGCCATAACATAAACAACAACAACAACAACAACAACAACAACAACAACAACAACAACAACAATAATAATAATAATAATAATAATAATAATAATAATAATAATAATAATAATAATAATAATAATAATAATAATAATAATAATAAAGTTGGAAGGGACCTTGGAGGTCATCGAGTCCAACCCCCTGCTCAGGTAGGAAACCCTACACCATTTCGGACAAATGGCTGTCCAGTCTCTCCTTAAAAACTTCCAGTGTTGGAGCATTCACCACTTCTGGAGGCAGGTAGTTCCACTGGTTAATTGTTCTAACTGTCAGGAAGTTTCTCCTTAGTTCTAGGTTGCTTCTCTCCTTGATTAGTTTCCATTCGTTGCTTCTTGTCCTGCCTTCAGGCACTTTGGAAAATAGCTTGACTCCCTCTTCTTTGTGGCAGCCCCTGAGATATTGGAACACTGCTATCATGTCCCCCCTCGTCCTTCTCTTCATTAAACTAGACATACCCAATTCCAGCAACCGTTCCTTATATGTTTTAGCCTCCAGTCCCCTAATCATCTTTGTTGCTCTTCTCTCTACTCTTTCTAGAGTCTCAGCATCCTTTTTACATCGTGGTGACCAAAACTGGATGCAGTATTCCAAGTGTGGCCTTACCAAGGCATTGTAAAGTGGTAGGGTATATCTTATGAACTCAGAACAGAAAATGCTAGTCAGCAGGCCTGGAATCAAATGACCGTGGTTTAAAATCTCTAGTGAACCTATATCAGATAAGAGAAAGCAGTACCAAACTGGGTGGGCCA
>NW_015393284.1:25916-27674 GCF_001527695.2 Protobothrops mucrosquamatus | reverse complement strand
TAGTAATGGACTGGGTCCTGGGGCATTTTAACACTGGAACCTTGCAGACAACCCTAGGAAGAAGCATGAATGCCAATAAGTTAAATATTACAACCGTGAATGAAAATCTCCCTGCAAAAGAACATTTATCCATTGCATCCATTAATGCTGAGGCAGCCTCACGTTGGAGATCGTAAGCCAAGGAGCCTTATGGAAAACCGTTTCTTACTAGCCTATTCATGCAGTCTCTCTGTGTTAGAATCCTTGATTCTGAAGAGCTCAGGGGATATTCAAGATTTTTAAAACTGGGCTCTGTAATGTCCCCCGCAATCTCCACAGACCCAAAGAAGACGCAGGCCAATTTCAAGTTCATAATTACAGAGTAGGTTCTCATGCCTGGGTTAATTGCCAAGGAATATTTTTATTCTCTAGGCTAGAAAAAGAAAAAAGAATTCTCTTGAAAGCAACACAAAAAGGCAGCAACATTTAAATATTTTTTTTAAAAAGCACTCTATTTTTAAAAAAAACACCATCGAATTTTAGTAGCTTTTAGGAAGCATTACATGACACTATAACATTATGGTTTTTAAATCATTATTTTTTTTGAGAAAGGAAACGTATCCCTTTTCATTTGATTTATCTTATCATAACCTCCATGATGATAGTACCTATAATTACTCATAAGGATATTCCACCAGCTTTTAGTTTCTGTCTCCCATCAGACCTGTGAATCCTCTTCCTATGGTGTTTTCAGAGGGAATCCAGTATTAGCCTTAGCAAAGACATCTGCTCACTCTGTTGTATCCCTTACTTTCCTTTGGCTTGAAACTTTTCACTCCGTCTTCATTGGTCCGTGCCAGTCAAGCAGGGACGGCCGGCTGTGGATCCTGTCAGTTACATCATTTCAACAGGCAGGAGTTGGAGGAGACCCTTCTCAGCTGCCCTGGGAACATATTAGGCAAAAGGAGCCCCTGGTTGTCTGGAAGAGATTTAAGGCATCGTTTTGCCAAGTGGAATCGATGCCTAAGAATATAATGTAGCTCTTGGGATGGCTGGTGGCTTGAGCACATTCCCACTGCCTTGTTAAACTTTTCGCCTTCTGAAGTTTTAACTTTGATTTTCATTTATTTACTTATACATTTTGTCTTGTTGTAATTCTATTTTAATCTGTGCTTTTTTGTTCATGTGTTTATTATGTCGTACCGATGAAGGGGAATATTTGTAGCTCATGGTTGAAATGAGGGGTCCTCCGTGCTCTCTGAGCTGGCTTGTTTTCTTGCAGATGTTTCATGACCCTAACTAGGTAACATCATCAGTGCTAGTAGGGAGTGGGGTTTGCTGTCAGTTTATGTTCTGGTGTCTTGCCTGTCTGTGTGGGTGGGGGTGGTCTTAGGGATTATTTGACTCTTTGGCAGTTTCTTGATAGGGGCATTGCTTACTTGATTGTTGGTCTGAAGGTGACCTTGGAGTTAATGGATTAACTCCAGATTAATGGATTAACTTAACTTAACTTAAGCCTGGATTAACAGGCTTAAGATACAGATGGTTGTATGGGAGGAGTTTGACTCTGTTGCTCCCGAGGACGTGGACAGGGTCCTGGGGAGGCTGAATGCAACCACATGTTTGTTAGATCCGTGCCCCTCCTGGCTGGTACTGGCAGCTCGGGAGGGTACACGAGCCTGGCTCCAGGGAATTATTAATGCTTCTTTGCAGGAGGGTGTCTTCCCTGCGGCCCTTAAAGAGGCCGTTGTGAGGCCCCTCCTCAAGAAGCCTTCCCTG
>NW_015393284.1:8951-16781 GCF_001527695.2 Protobothrops mucrosquamatus | reverse complement strand
GGAAGAAATCACACAAACCACTACATCCCCTTTCTGTAGGCAAAGGAAGCCTAATGGTAGTTCTTTCCCAGTTTTCCTTTGATATCCAAAGGAATTTATTGCCTAGTAATGGATGCAAACCATCTCTTTTGTACATTTTTTCCATTGGACCAGCTACAGACATCGTGACTAATATAACCAAAGCCTTCCCCTTTACACCCCTCCTTTAGCCACATATTGAATTCTGCTATATGCTAGCCTTTTCCATTTTGCTCCTTATACACTGGTAAAACCTCTGAAAAAATAAGCCTACAGCCTAATCTGCTAAGTTCCTGACCCAAGCTCTGGAAATCATTCTGCACAGAGAGTACATCTTTTTGGGACAGATCGTTAGTGCCAAGATGTACAATAGCCTCCACATCACAGTCCTTGCTGGCGTTCTTCATTATTTTAGAAATACGCTTCTTGTCCCTACTGGCAGTAGCACCTGGAAGACACCTGACCTCTTTCGAAGCCTCTGTGTGCTTTCCTAAATTTACATCCCTTATAATTGAATCACCAACCAGAAGGTGGTTTCTCTTTTTGGATGCCTTTCTCTTCTTGCATGACTGATGTGTAATACCTGATTCACACTTCTCCCTGTCAAAAACAAGTTCTTCATCTCGGACCACAATCCCCTGCTTATTTGAGTTAT
Organism: Protobothrops mucrosquamatus; assembly: GCF_001527695.2. Classification (NCBI taxonomy): domain Eukaryota; kingdom Metazoa; phylum Chordata; class Lepidosauria; order Squamata; family Viperidae; genus Protobothrops; species Protobothrops mucrosquamatus. Next base: position 16,108 of record NW_015393284.1, on the reverse strand, counting down.
CATCAAAACTACCTTGACCTGTCTCCTTAATGTCCCTATTAAGGTCAGCAAGGAAAGTGTATCTGTTATGCAGGGACACAGCGAAAGCTTTGTGTTTATGGTTCACAGCTCTCACCCTGCCAGATCCCACGGTTGTCCACACTGCCCTTCTCCTGCAGGATCTTTGTGGTAGAGGGGGCTGATAGTGCAGAGGCTCAGTAGAGTAGAAGGGCTGAACTGGACACCTAATTTCTGCCTGAAGAGTGCAGATTACAGACCCTAGATAAATAATCTGTCCTTGTAGACTAGTGATTTCTTTACAGATATGACAGTTTCCCAATTTGAAAAGAGTACTGTGAAAGACAGCTGCAAAATAAGGCAACTGAATTAAGCCAGACATTCTGAGATGAAAGGAATCTCAGACGCACTTGACCTGACTGTACCACCACTGTTTTTGATTTTTAGTTATTTAGGTTTAGTTAAACCTCTGGGCAGTTTAAATGCAATGGAGGTCCAATCAGCAGAGGCTCAGCTACTTTCCTCCTCCACCCTCCTCCTTCTTAACTCACAAATTGTAGCCTATAAGTTATACCTTTGCATATAAAGCTATGATAAGCTATTTTCCATTTGTGATATAGACTAGACTAGAAAGAACAGAATAACAGAGTTGGAAGGGATCTTGGAGATCTTCTAGTCCACCCCCCTGCTCAAGTAAGAGAGTCTGTATCATTTCAGACAAATGACTCTCCAGTCTCTTCTAAAAAAACCTCCAGTAATGGAGCACCCATAACGTTTAAAGACAAGTCTGCTCATAAGTGGTTCCACTGGTTGTTCCACTGGTTAATAGTTCTCACTGTTAGGAAATTTCTACTTTAGATCTAGGTTGCTTCTCTCTTTGATTAGTTTCCATCCATTGCTTCTTGTCTTGCTTCTGGTGCTTTGAAAAATAGTTTAACCCACTCCTCTTCATGGCAGCCCGTCAAATATAGGAACACTGCTATCATCCTGTAGTTGCATTTAAGGGCATATACTGTACCTGCCAAGAGTATTGACTGAGAAGTTTCTTTCTCTGCCCCTTTGCCATTATTTTTTCCTTGAATTTCAAGAAATGTAGGTGGTGCAGAGCATGTGCTATAGCATAGACCGCATTGTACATGCTATAGCTATGAGCAGACATCTTCACTTCAAAAAGAGAACCAGGAAGAGACTCCAGTTTTTCAAACCCAGTGCAGATTTTCTCAGGCATGTTTTCTGAAGTGGGGCTTGAGAAAAAACATTCAAACACACTTTCCCAGAAGCTCTGGATAAAACCATCTTCTTTTTCTGAGATAGGATTTCTGGTCTGAAGAAATTCTCGAAATCCTAACAGTTTCTTTGACTGGACTGCCAAGGATATAGCACCAAGAAGGAAGTCTATGCTCCAGCTGCCCTGGAAAGCAAAGGAAGTGAAATCCATTTGAGCCATCATAATCCAGACTTTATCACCTGGCTTTGAAGGTATATCCAGATATACTGAACTTGCTATCATGAATCTCAAAATTGGCATTGTCTGAATTTCTCCATGTATGAGCAAAACATTGGAACTGTTTCTCATAATGGTCTTGTAAGTTGCAAGTCCTTCTTCTATAAGTTTCTGCATTTCCCCAGTAAATCCTTGTTTGGGGAGTCTTTGTATGAAGTCAAAACAAATGCCCTTCTCAGAGAAAAAGGGAAGGACATTCTGCACAAACCTTTCCCCATTGTCATCATCAAGGTAAAGCACCCCAATCCATGTCCATCTGAAATGCAGAAGTAAGTGAAGGATCCCATTATATTGATGAGTGCCTCTTGGGAACATTTGTTGCACAAAGTCAGCCTGGCTTCTGTAATGCAGTACTGGAGCAGACCCATATGTAACCTTTTTTAAAAAAAGAACAAAAATATTTTTGAAAAATTATGTCATAATATCTATGGGTGAATATATTTGGTCACCACGATATTTTTTTAAAAAAGATATTGAGACTCTAGAAAGAGTGCAGAGAAAAGCAACAAAGATGATTAGGGGCTGTAGGCTAAAATATACAAAGAACGGTTGCAGGAATTGGATATGTCTAGTTTAATGAAGAGAAGGACGAGGGGGGACATGATAGCAGTCTTCCAATACCTAAGGGGCTGCCCCAAAGAAGAGGGATTCAACCTATTCTCCAAAGCATCTCAAGACAGGACAAGAAGCAATGGATGGAAACTAATCACAGAGAGAACCAATCTAGAATAAAGGAGAAATTTCCTGACAATTAGAACAATTCATCAGTGGAACATCTTGCCTCCAGAAGTTTTTTGTGCTCCAACACTGGAGGTTTTTAAGAAGAGATGAAGCAACCATTTGTCTGAAATGGTATAGGGTTTCCTGCTTGAGCAGGGGGTTGGGCTAGAAAACCTTCCATCCAACTCTGATATTCTGTTAATATATCTGTAATAATATAGCTGCCATGATCCTATGTTTTCTATGAGACATCAATAGAAAACAATAGAAGATAACAACAGGAAAAAACAGTTTGCCCAAAATACTTCTGTATATGTAAACACGTCAGTGCAAGTTTCTGATCACAGAAAACATTGCTAGTTCTTTTTAGATTCTAGAAACTAAGTCTTCTAAATCAAATTATGAAAAGTCAAGGATAAAATCTATTACTCTCAATTTTGGCAAAGAAATGGGGGACATGATACAAATTTTGATCAGAGGAAAAAAATATTTTAGTCTCTATAAGCAGAGGAATTCTGACATTAAATTATGAAGGATGAAAGTGAACATATGAGTCTCAACTCTAAAAAAGCCACATAGTTTTTCCCTTATTGTAATAATGCCAATAAAGGAAGCATCAGAAGTATAGATGTCCTTTACCTGTGGAATCTTGTAGAAACCAAGGATGGTGGCCATATGGAGGCAGACATTTGAGTTAGGTCCCCCAATGACGGCAACTGCATTGTTTCTACTGTCACACTTGTAGTTTGGGATGAACCTCTTCTGGGTGGAGAGCAGTTCCATTGAGGCAAGATAAGTCCAGCTTGCACTGAAATGGCTGTTATAGATCTGGAAGCCCAGAGTGATGTTTGGCAAAATATGTGGGTTTTCATTGATTTCTTTTACAGCAAATACCAGCGCCAGGATATGCTGGTAATGCTGAGTCAACACCCTACAAAGAAGTATATAAGACATAACCACACATTTCAAAATGTTACATTTGCTAAATATAGCAAAATGTGTATTAAATATATATCAAATGCTTTATCTGAGATAGATTATGTAGCTGTTATGACGGGAAGGGTAACTTGGGAGAAAACAATACACTCTGGTAAGGTATCCCTTTTTGAAATTTGTATGTGAATTTAATTTGGAACTTCTACTCAGCATGCCCACAATAATTCTGTTACATGTTTTTGGAAATCTGCATCTGCCTGCATTCAGTAAAGACAAACCATTCATATATTTGTGTTAAGATTAGAAATGGCCCTCCATCATTCATTCACAGGGCTGAGTAGAGAGTTCTGCATGATTTATGATTTTAACAAGTGTTCTTGTTCATTCCTTTGTAGAATATCTTAACCTGAGCTCCAGAGCATTGTTAAAATTAGATTCATATGATCTATTCTGTTCAAAAAGGAGGACAATATACTAGGACAGCAACCGGAAGAAAGCTTAGTATAGCATCTTCATGGCCATCAGGTATATGATGGCACATTCTTTCAGGGAGTCAGAACATTTGATTCAGTTTGCAGGAAGAATTTATATTTGTGTTATCACACGGATATGACAGCCATCCACTTACCCACCCAAACATAGACATGCAGACACACAAACACATGAATGTGCTAAGAAGAAGGAGAAGCAGGAAGAAGAAAAAGATCCTTTTAAAAAGTCAAGGATTGGGAATAATTAACGGCTGTTTATAAACCAAAACACAAACAAGTTCCCAGAGTTGTTCGTCTCGAGTTCAGAATTCTGCCCAAAACTGAAAATATAGTTTATCGGTTTTGAAAAGTTGGACATTTTCCCTAACGTGGGGAAAAATCTATTACAACAGCTATACATTATAACTCAGCAGATGTAATTTTGGGAGCCAAAATAAATGATTACAAAAGAATCTTGCTGTTGAAAAAGATGTATCTTAAAAAGTAAATTGGTTAACATATATCTTCATAAGGGCTGCAGCTCTTGTTTTCAAATATACCCTGAAATAAATATAATCAGAAAACATTTCTTGCTTTTGTTGGAGAACCAAAACCTTATTAGCACACAACAGTCTTTAAGATGTTACAAAATACAACTTGAGCTGTCCAGCTTCAGAAACAACAGGGAAGGACACAATCATTATTAAGAACAGAATGTATGGCTTCTATTAATAAAGAAACATGCTATCATTATGCTTTTCTGCTAAAACTAGAATGAGGTCATATTACAAATGATATGAATCAGAATAAAAGTTCATCTATAAAGCAACTTGCTCAGACAGAGAGTTAGGAGAGATACAAATTGTTATTCAAATATATCCCAGGTTCTTACGGAATATCATCGAAGTACTCCGGAGATGGTGTTTTCTCATACGATAATGCACGTGAAAACACGTTGCTCTGAGAAGTTATGCTAGCAATGTTAAATTCTCCAGAATGGTAATATTTGTGAAGAATTGGAAGAAGCACTCGAGTTGCACGTTTATCAACAGGACATTTGCTAGCTGTGTGAGGTAACAAAACTAATGCCAACATTATTATCACCACCATCTTGTTCACTGATTTTAAAAAAAATGATAATGGTGAAGATCTTAGTGTCACATCTTGATTTAACTGATTACTTTTGCAGAAAGCAATCCTGAAAAAAAAGCTCTAATCATATAGATCAATTGTTGGTATGTAGTTTTGTAAAAGCTGTCAGTTTAATTATGGTTATTTTAATAATTATTATTTACTCAAAGCTGCTGTTGCTTTGCAGTCTTGGGTCCAGAGTAAGTCAGTTAACTTTTTTGTGGGTGTTTAAAGCCATGGATAAGTTGTGATCAGTGTCTTCTATCAAGTTAGATAAAAAATAATTTTAACACTTTAACTCATACTACTGTAGGAAGTGTTATATATGACTTCATTCTATGAAATTGTTTCTTAGGCTTATAACTTTTAATTATCCATTATTGTTGGGTTTATATGCTTCCTCTGGATTTGTTTGACAACTTATGTTTATTAAAACTGAAGGAAATAAATATGTGAAGTTTGTTAGTTACATGAAAATTCAAGATAATTGTCAAATACATTAATAACAAATAAATAAATAAATAAATAAATAAATGTCAACTCTACAACAAACCTGACTGCAGCCATCTTGCCTGTTGTAGGTTGCCACATAAATGGAAGTGGGTGCGGTGGATTTTTGCTAGTCTAAACAATTCTGTGTCCCATGGGAACCAAAGTCATTCTGTTGATTATGCTAGGATGTTGGGCAGGGTATTAGAAAGCCCGCCAAACTATTCTATTAGGAAACGTAGCTGATTGCAGAGCACTGGGGTGGGAAGTTTGACTTTGTAATAGTGTAACTCTTTGGAAGGAATTTTAGACTTGGTTTCAGTTTTGACTATGCCGATATTTTGTATCCAATAAGCATGTTCTTTGAGGAAGCCTCTGGCCTCGGAGGTCTGATTTAATCAGTCTCATCTATCAAAACCATGACAAAAATAAATAATGTCAGTCATTTCATGGGCTTTATAGTGGTGTAAACTTGGCTGGTATCTTCAAAGTTATTTAGTATGGTCTCAACCTCATCTCTTATCTTCTCAATAGCCATGTCTTCTGTGTTGGCCAAAACAATCACAGTGGTGCTGGCATTCTTAGCCTCAAAATCAGGAAACAAAGTGAGAAGATTTTTTGGAAAGAGCTTGGCCAACTCCATCATCCTTTCTGGTTCAGCTGTTCAAATTCTCATCTGTTCCATGTGGCTGGGAGTTTCTCCCCCATTTCCTGACTCTGAATTGCACTCCTAGCCTGGAGAGATCATCCTTCAATGCAACGGAGGCTCTGTCAACATGTTTTATGTTTTCCTTAGCTACATGGGTTTCCTGGCTGCCATTTGCGTCACCTTCAGCATGCTGGTCTTCTGCAGTGTCTGGGTCTCATTCCTGCCCACCTACCTTAGCACCAAAGGAACGTCCATGGTGATTGTGCAACTCTTCTCCATCTTGGCCTCCAGTGCTGGGTTTCTAAGCTGCATTTTCTTTATTATCCTGAGGCCAGAACTAAATGCTAAGGAACATCTAATCATAAAAGTAGGAAAATACTCTTTAACGAAGAGAAGGACGAGGGGGGACATGATAGCAGTGTTTTTACTTTACTTTACTTTACTTTATTTTTGATTTATATCCCGCCCTTCTCCCAACAGGGACTCAGGGGGGCTCACAACATATTTAAAACAGAAACATACAGTCCCCACCCAATAAAACCAATTAAGAACAAATATTTCAAAGTTGTGTTATTTAAAATATTCTAAAAATGAACCCGATTTAAAATCCTCCCTAGGCCAGGCCAGCTTGTTGGAAAAGCCATGTCTTGAGGGCGCGGCGGAAAGTAAGGAGATCCGGAATTATCCGGATCTCAGGGGGTAGGTCGTTCCAGAGGGCGGGGGCACCCACAGAGAAGGCCCTCCCCCTGGGGGTCGCCAGCTGACACTGCTTGGCCGACGGCACCCTGAGGAGGCCCACTCTGTGGGAGCGTACCGGTCTATGGGAGGGAATCTGTGGCAGAAGGCGGTCTCGGAGATAACCAGGTCCTGTGCCATGGAGCGCTTTAAAGGTGGTAACTAACACCTTAAAGCGCACCTGGAAGGCCACTGGCAACCAGTGCAGCTCACGCAACAGCGGTGTTACATGGGAGCGACGAGTCCCTCCCAACACCGCCCGTGCGGCCGCATTCTGGACCAGTTGAAGCCTCCGGGTGCTCCTCAAAGGGAGCCCCATGTAGAGCGCGTTACAATAGTCCAGGCGGGAGGTGACGAGAGCATGAGTGACTGTGCGCAAAGCGTCCCGGTCCAGAAAAGGTCGCAACTGGTAAATCAGGCGAACCTGATAAAACGCCCCCCTGGTCACGGCCGACAGATGGTCATCCAATGTCAGCCGTGGATCCAGGAGGACTCCCAAGTTGCGCGCCCTCTCTGAGGGGGCCAG
>NW_015393284.1:0-8469 GCF_001527695.2 Protobothrops mucrosquamatus | reverse complement strand
AGTCAAGCTATTTTCCAAAGCGCCTGAAGGCAGGACAAGAAGCAACGGGTGGAAACTAACCAAAGAGAGAAGCAACCTAGAACTAAGGAGAAACTTCCTGACAGTTAGAACAATTAACCAGTGGAACAACCTGCCTCCAGAAGCGGTGAATGCGCCAACACTGGAAGTTTTTAAGAAGAAACTGGACAGCCATTTGTCCAAAATGGTATAGGATTTCCTGCCTGAGCAGGGGGTTAGACTAGATGACCTCCAAGGTCCCTTCCAACTTTATTATTATTATTATTATTATTATTATTATTATTATTATTATTATTATTATTATTATTATTAATATTATTACTTTCACTTCTCACACCTCTCTCTGACACTTTTAGTCATAGCTTGGAATAAGGTTTCATTATGCGTTCACATGTTTTATGCAAGACATCTCTTTGTGTTGATTTTCGATCTAGGGTTTTCATCAGTTCCAAGATCAATTCAAAATGCCTTGAGATTTGCAATAAGGTGACCAAATGCACCAGAGAGGCTTCACTAGTTCCCAGAGTGGTGGATTCAACTGAAAAAGGATCTGTTGCCTGAAATTTATATTTTTTTAATTGTAGGCCAGTATTTCTGCCCAGACCAAGTGTGAGAAAAACAAGTTGTTGGAGGAGTGGGAATGTGTTATACAATTAGAAACCTAGAAACAAGGTGTACTATTGGGATCTTGAAGTTTTCACTTCTCAGTTCAGTATATTTTATAAAAACTGCTATGTCAATGCAATTGATGTGTATTTACTTAAGACAATAACACATTCTTAAAGATAGAGTAGATGGGTGGATAGTCATTAATTATGAATATTCATGCTTACATCATCTATTACCTACATGATGTTTCCTCCTCCAATTTTTCCTTACCACAAGACCCCTGAGAGGCAGGTGGATTCGGGTGACTGACTGATTTGGAGTGTCCATGGCCAGAGGAAGCAGTCAACATAGGACAAAACCAGTGATGGGATTCAGCCAGTTCGCACCAGTTCGGCAGAACTGGTAGCTAATTTTTGTTGCCCAGGGCCAGAATGGACTTCTGGAAATGGCATCCACACAGAGAACTCGTTGTTCACATATTTGAATCCCACCACTGGACAAAACCCATATTAATAAATGGATAATGAGAAAGCTTCACTGATCAGAGGCAACTTATTCCTCATAGAAGGGTGCACATGGAGGAGAAACTGCAAATACCTGGTGTGTGGAAAGAGCTTTAGGCTGAGCTGTTCCCCAAGTTCTAACAAAATTCACCCAGGAGAGAAATCCTTTAAATGCACGGAGTGTGGAAAGAATTTCAAGATGAGTTGCTTCTAAAATAAGTTCTGTGGGGGAATTTTCCTTTTAACCGTATGAAATGTGGAAATTTTGGATTCCAGTTCTAAGGCAGTGATTGGTGGGCAAAAATGTGATGCTAGCAGATGATTGGGGTGAAAATATAGATGGGAGGATTGAGGAAAAGAGAGAAAGGAAAGGTGAGGGATACGGGAGAAGGCAAGGAGTGGGGTAGGGAGGAGAAACTGATCCTTTAAAGATCAAGCCAGTCTTGTGGGATCCATAAGAGTCAACTTACCAGAAAGCCAATAGAAAACAAGGTGGAAAGACTTTGAGGATCTTTTGAGAGACTTTGGAATCCTAAATGAGGGGATGAAGCTGGGAAATATGGAAAGTGAGTTGTTTTGCTTTGTCTAGAATTGTCTTAGGGTTTAGCGGTTTTATCCCTGTGTTCGCTTTATGACCTTATTTTCTTTTGACGCCTTTAGTAAAGTTCATATTCATTTAATCTGGGAGTTGACCCATGGCCTTCTTGTACCTGCCTTAGCTTGGTTGAGCTACTGACCAGACCAGGATACATTTTGTCTTCAATTTACTTCAGTCACATTGACTTGAATATTGATATGCCAAAACTGTCAGGAAGTTACAGGCAATAAATAAATGTCTGCTATTGGAAACTGCTCACCAGAAGTCAGAAAGTCAGCACCTTAGCACAGAGTTGCTGCAACTGGAGCTATGAGCTAGGAAGCTGTGAAGAAGATGGGATTTGATCTGGAGCTGAAATGAAGGGAGATTGCTGAGAAAGAGCACCTCAGGAGAAAGAGAGGGATCAGCAGAACCGGTGAGAGATGTTGAAGTTGCAACACCATGTCATCTTCACTTACTCTCTTCTCCCCAGTAGAACCCATAACTTGGGGGAATGGAAATACGAATTCATAAAGAACCATGAAAGAGATGAGATTCAGACCTCACTAATTATCTTTGAAGATACCTGCCAAGCTTACACCACTATAAACCACAGGAAATGACTCATATATTTCTTGTTTTGAAGAGTTGCTTAAGCCAAATATTGGTTGACATGTGTGCTGAGGAAAAGGAGGAAAACCAATAGTTTTAAAAACATAATATTTATTCATTTGTTTGTTTACTTATTTATTTATTTATTATTAATGTATTTGATGATTATCTTGAATTCTTATTTAACTAACATATTTATTTCCTTCAGTTTTAATAAACATAAGTTGTCAAGCAAATCCAAAGGAAGAATATATAACCAATAATAATGGATAATTAGAAGTTACCAGCCTAAGAAACATATTTCACAATCATTCCCCTGATTTTGCCATTAGATGTTCCTTAGTGTTTAGATATGGTCTCAGGATGATAATGTAGCACTTGGGGAAGAAGATGCAGCTCAATAGTCCAGCACCGGAGGCCAAGATGGAAAAGATCTGCACAGCCGCCATGTATTTTCCTTTAGTGCTCAGGTAGGTGGGGAGAAAGGAGACCCAGACACTGCAGAAGACCAACATGCTGAAGGTGATCAGCTTGGCTTCATTGAAAGCTCCAGGAAGGTTCCTGGCCAGGAAAGCCACAGTGAAGCAAATTGCAGCAAGGAAGCCCATGTAGCCAAGAACAACATAAAACATGGTGGCAGAGCCTTCGTTGCATTGAAGGATAATCTCTCCAGGATGGGAGTGCAGATCAGAGTCAGGAAATGGGGGAGAAATTCCCAACCACATGGCACAGATGAGAATTTGGACAGCAGAACAAGAAAAGATGATGGAGTTGGCCAAGCTCTTCCCCAACCATCTCTTCACTTTATTGCCTGGTCTTTTGGCTAGGAATGCCAGCACTACTGTGATTGTTTTGGCCAACACAGACGACACGGCTACTGAGAAGACAATGCTGAACACTGTTTGTCGGAGAAAGCAGGTGACTTTCCTGGGTCGGCCAATGAAGAACAAGGAGGATAAGAAGCAAAGCAGAAGGGAGACCAGGAGGATGTAGGAGAGGTCCCGGTTGTTGGCTTTGACAATAGGAGTTTCAAAGTATTTAATAAATATGACTAAAACAAAGCCTGTGATTAGGAACAAGAGTAGAGCAAAGGAGATGAGGATGATGCTGAGATGTTCTTCATAGGACAGGAAGGTTATTCTTTTGGGGATACACTGGACTCGGTTTTCAGTTGGATATTGATCATCTGGGCACTTGGTGCATTTTTTGGTGTCTGAGAAAAGAAAGTAATATTTCTTTTATAGTCTTTCAAACTTCAAGAAAAACTTTGGATAAGATGTGATACAGAGAGACAGAAAAGTCTCAGTAAATGGAATATACTTACACTACAAGAACAAAAAAAAATCCCCAATACATAGAACTATAAAAAGAACAACAACAACAACAACATAAATTTAAAAGAAAATCTATCTGGTGCTGCATCCTCCCTTCTCTGAGGTAATCCACCAGATTCTTATCCTGCACTGATCTTACCTTATCCCAAATGGTTGGCGGAAGTAGTAAGTCTCCAGATGTTTAAGAGGATGGGGGCCTATTCAATTTCAAGGGGGAGGGGGTCTAATAACGCAGGAACTGCACCAGAAAAGGCAGGCTTCTGATGATCCATAAAGTGGGAATCCTTTAAGGGAACAGATCGTTTGCATGCCAATTATTATATGCTCTGGTGGGAGAAGCAGATATTTTCAAGGAGAGGAAGCCCTGCAGATACCCTGGTTCTGTCTAATGGAGGGTTTGAAAGTTTAATTTAATTGCACCTGGAAAGAAATTGATATTCTGTGGAGACTGCACAGCAGGGGTGTCCTATGGAAAAACGCATGGAAACTCAACACTGTGCATGCCTTTGCATTCTGGACCATTTTATAAATTCCAAGTGAATCCTCTGTTTGGTTTTCATTGTTCCTTTAACCAATATATAATAATAATAATAATAATAATAATAATAATAATAATAATAATAATAATAATAATAATAATAATAATAATAATAATAATAATAATAATAATAATAATAATAATAATAATAATAATAATAAAAAAGTTGGACCTTGGAGGTCATAGAGTCCAACCCCCTGCTCAGGCAGGAAACCCTACACCATTTCGGGCAAATGGCTGTCCAGTCTCTTCTTAAAAACTTCCAATGTTGGAGTGTTCACCACTTCTGGAGGCAGGTGATTCCACTGGTTAATTGTTCTAACTGGCAGGAAGTTTCTCATTAGTTCTAGGTTGCTTCTCTCCTTGATTAGTTTCCATCTGTTGCTTCTTGTCCTGCCTTCAGGTGCCTTGGAGAATAGCTTGACTCCCTCTTCATTGTGAAAGCCCCTGAGGTACTGGACGAGGGGGGATAGATACTGCTAACATGTCCCCCCTCGTCCTTCTCTTCATTAAACTAGACATACCCAATTCCAGCAACCGTTCCTTATATGCTTTAGCCTCCAGTCCCCTAATCATCTTTGTTGCTCTTCTCTGTACTCTTTCCAAAGTCTCAACATCTTTTTTACATCGTGGTGACCAAAACTGGATGCAGTATTCCAAGTGTGGCCTTACCAAGGCATTGTAAAGTGGTATTAATACCTCACGTGATCTTGATTTTATCCCTCTGTTATTGCAGCCTAGCACTCATATTTAAGTGATTGTCCACTAGGATTCTGAGATCCCTCTCACAGTTACTACTATTGAGCAAGGTGCCACCTATGCTGTACTTGTGCATTTGGTTTTTCTTGCCTAAATATAGAACCTTACTTTTTTCACCATTGAATTTCATTTTGTTAGATAGCGCTCAGTGTTCAAGTCTGTCCAGATCCTCCTGTATCTTAAGCCTGTCTTCTGGAGTGTTGGCTATTCCTGCCAGCTTGGTGTCATCTGCAAATTTGATGAGTTCCCCATCTATCTCTCCCTCTATTGTTCCTCCCAATTAGATATTGCAGCTTATAAGAATATATGATCTTACTAAAGATTAACTGATTAAATGAATGATTGAACAATGTGTCTATCAGCCTGGAATGTAAACAAAACCCGTTGATCTAAAATCATTCCTCAAGTTACAAAGAATACAGATATTTCTAAGGAAGATAAATATGGATGGAAACATCCAAACTGGGAAATGAAAGAGATTTGCAAACAATCCACAACATCCTTCTTTCTACCTCATCCTTCAAGATATTTTTCTTATTCTTCCCATTATGGAAGAAATTGGACACCATGGAAATTGAGAACTAAACAATCAAACTTACATGTGTCTTTAACATGCATATTGATCAAAGTTTCCATATGGTGTCACCCACCTTCCTGAGAGGAGATGGTCCCCTCTGGACAAGGAATGCAGTCGTAGCAGCAAACTGGCTCTCCTTCTTGAGCCTGCTTGACAAATCCAGGATGGCATTTTTCCACACATTTAGACTGAGGCAGAGACTAAACAGAAAAAGAAGAAATGCCAAAGAAAATATGTCAGGATTCACCATCTATGTAAGATGAAGGCAGACATGAACATCACCCAAGTCGTCTCTGGGTTTGGTGTAGGAAAATACGAAATCTCTGACCCCTTCCAAATGGTTGCAGGAGAGATTCTTCATTCAGTTTCTCTCTTTTTCTTCTGACTTATCAGATTACAATAAAGTACCTTACTACTTAACAAAATCTGGAGGGATGAAATTGAGAAAAGGTTTAACCATTAAGTGATAACCAGTGTTTCCCTCCTCATAATGGAATTAACATGCATTCCTTCATTCTTCATACATGCTTTATTTTAAAATATAATATCTTAAATACTAAATTTTAGAGTAAACTTTACTATAAAAGATTTATTAAATTTTCATTTCATTGAATTGATTGAAATAGAATAAAACTGTGAAGAAGAAAGAAACTTTTGACCAGTAGAATCTGGAAAGGTTTATTCTGGAGTACATAAAACATTGCAAAGCTGCTTCCCTTTGAAAGCAGTCCAAAATTATCTCCCAGTTAAGATAAAAAGGGAAATTCCCTTACAGAGAAGGATTGTCAACCTTAAAGATATTCTTCATTCATATATATATATATATATTTGTTCAGTTTATATGGCAACCATGCTGGTGAACTAAAACTAAAACTGGATGACTAGTTTCTAAAACTATAGTGAGGTGAGATGGATGTGAGATCATGAGAATATGTCCTTCAAAAAGGGTGAGTCAGGCATGTTTTGGTGTCCTTCAAAAAGGACATGAGTGTGAGCCCTATGTGGGAAATGGATACTCAACACCAGGTATCCAACACAAGGTCCTTTCTGTTGAAAGAATACAATTAGGTGACACAATGTGAAAGGGAAATACACACCCATATTTATTATTAATTTGATTTGTAGCCTCTCAGTGTGTCCTAAGGCACCTAACAATCAAGATAAACAGTTGCATTCAAGGGACTTTAAGATGAAATGCACTCTTACAATCCAATGCCCAAAGAGAGGCAGGTATAAGCATGTTCTCAGCTGATTAAAAACATCCCAGACTCTAAGCCTGCAATTTGGGAGACCCCTGACTCCAGTCAAGGCAAGATGAAGCTTATTTAACAATTGGACCACAAGGACCTCCATCCAATCTTGATTCATTTTCATTGGATTCAGTCCAAATCTGAACTCAGGGACTGGTCAACAGAATTGCCTTCACCTTTGATATTTAAAGATGAAAAAACTAGTGAACCTGAAGCTATTCACACCAAAATCTCCAGCATATGAGGCCCTGTCTCACCTGTTTTATGGTGATACTTAACTGCCGAAGAGACACTAAATGGCAATGATTTGTGTCCTAAATAATAATCTCCCCATATCTCATTTTGGATCGGCTTACAACAGGATTCAGCATGACAGCATCAGAAGGGAAACCTTGGTCAATAGAACTGAAGCATGCTTATCTGCCTAAGAAAATTATGGAGGTTTTACTCCAAACATTCAATTCTCAGTGAAGGTTACCCATTTTTTAGGCTGGGTTTAGCCCACTTGAAATGGCTTTGGAAAAAAGAGAAAAGACACCAATATTTTCCCCACCTTGTCGAGCAACTTTAACTGTGACAAAGCATCTTGGTTGATTGTAAGTCTTTGTCTTTCAAAACTCCCCAATTGCTTGTTGATGGCGTCCTCCTTGGGGAGAACTACCATACTAATGATCATCAGGTCTGCTGTTACGTCTCCATCCTGATCCAAGTACACTTTCAGCAGGGAAAGATTGTACAATTCCCTCCTCTTTAGAAATGGATGGAACTAGAATGTTAACATCCAGGAAATTAAAAGCAGAAATCTTGGTTTCTTATCTCTTATCACTTTTTACATTTGGATCTTTCTTCTATGGTTGTTTAACTTGCAAATATTGTGAGTTGGGAGAACAAGTGTTACCATTATCTTCAAAACTGAAGTACAAAGATTCAGCGATATTTCTAAATCATGTAGTATACTGATAAAATGTATATTGACAAAATGTAATTGACAAAAATTGTCAGTCATATATAACAATCTAGCAAAGTCACCTTTCAAGTAAACAAAATACACAAATAACTAGGCTGATTAGCAGAAAGCAAGGACTTGTTAAGAAGAAAGTTGCAAGGCTAATCTTCATTCAGGTAGAGGAGATAGGAAAAATGACCAGATGAAGTAATTCTACTTTATTGTAAGGCTATATTAACCAAATCTTGCAGTGTGAAAGTACAAATCTTTCACCATCTCATTTGACAGTCAAAAAAATTAGGGAGGATTTTTTCTGTGTTTCTTTCTCTGCCTGTTACGCAGCTATGGGTTGCCCCCCCCCCCCATCTTATCTGATCCTTCCCTGCATCTCTTTCTCTGGTCCTCTGAACTCATTCACACCTATCATTATACTTCCTTAATAGATTGTGTGAATGCTGGTGGTATAACTTGTTTTTAGCAAAGAATCAACAAAATGCTCCATGATGTGATGATTGGGGATCTCCATGATGTGATGATTGGTGAGTTAGGAGTGGGAGGCACTGTCATGCGGTGGTTCTCCTCCTTCCTCACCGACCGTACGCAGTCTGTATTGGCAGGGGGACAGAGGTCGACCCCAAGGCCCCTAACTTGTGGGGTGCCACAAGGGTCGGTCCTCTCTCCGCTTCTGTTCAATATTTATGTGAAGCCGCTGGGGGAGATCATCCGTGGCTTTGGGGTGGACTTCC
>NW_015393283.1:24237-26079 GCF_001527695.2 Protobothrops mucrosquamatus | reverse complement strand
TTATTATTATTATTATTATTATTATTATTATTATTATTATTATTATTATTATTATTATTATTATTATTATTATTATTATTATTATTATTATTATTATTATTATTATTATTAAATATTTATAGGCTACCGTTCATACTGCAGGATGAGAGCAGTCTAACATTTTTTTTTAAAATGACATACAGTAAATCCTAAACATTACAGTAATTAATGTAGGGACAGGGTAATTAAATCAAATTCCTTCATTCTGCAACTGCCCAGCATTAAGGACAAGCACTCTAATAATCTAGAGCTGGGGAGAATCAGATTGGGAAAAATATATATCAAGCAATTTAACATAAATAGTAATTATATATTATAAATTCATAATTATAGATAGTAATTATGCTCAGGCTAGGCTAGAATGAATGGCGTTATAATTAATCACAGCATCGCTGTTCAAACCAGCTAGTGCAGGGGTCCCCAACCCCCGGCCCATGGACTGCTACTGGTCTGCGGCATGCCAGCAACCAGTCCGCGCAAACAAGCAAAGCCACATCCGTGGGATGCAGGCAGCACACAAAACCACACACTCTCCGGTCTGTGGAAAAACCTCTCTCCAAGGAACCGATCCCTGGTGCCCAAAAGGTTGGGGACCTCTGAGCTAGTAAATCAGGTCTTTCTTGAGCTAGTTATGTAGGTATCAGCAAGGGGGATGAATTCTTGGTGACTCTATAGATGCTAGTTTGCTAGTAAACTGACATTCTTTTAAACCAGGGGTAGGCAACCTTGGCTCTTTTTATGACTCGTGGACTTCAACTCCCAGAATTCCTGAGGTTGCCTACCCCTGTTTTAAACTAATCAAGTCAACAGAGAATCATTTGTTGTTGTTAGTTGCGAAGTCGTGTCCAACTCATCGCAACCCTATGGACAATGTTCCTCCAGGCCTTCCTGTCCTCTGCCATCTTCTGGAGTCCATTGAAGCTCCCGCCTACTGCTTCAGTGACTCCATCCAGCTACCTCATTCTCTGTCGTCCCCTTCTTCTCTTGCCCTCCATCTTTCCCAGCATTAGGCTCTTCTCCAGGGAGTCCTTCCTTCTCATTAGGTGGCCAAAGTAAGGGAATCATAGTCAGTGGAAAAGCTGGCCTTATGAGTGCTCCATTGCTGGAAGTTTTCAAGAAAAGATTGGACAAATATTTGTGCTGGATGTATACGTTCTCCTGCTTGAGCAGGGGATTGGAGTAGCTGGGGAATTTTCCAGAAACATTCCTTCCCAGAAATGAGCAGTCTGGTGGCCTGGTGGTGAAGACGTTTACCTCCCAGTCAGAAGGTTGAGAGTTCAATCCTAGGTAGTGGTCAATATTTCTCTATCAGGGTGGATATCTGCTGTGAACTCCATATAGGCATCAGGAAGGGCATCTGGCCAGCAAACGCTCAGCTCCATTCGGTCGCCCTGACTCCATCCCTAATAAAGGGATTACAGGATTGTAAAAAGAAAAAAAAGAATCCTTTCCAACAATATTGACTGGGAAGAATGGTGCCATAGAACGAAAGCAAAATTTTGCTGGTGTTTCTATAATTATATTTCTTTTGTTACTGAATTTATTTTCAGCTGTTTTATCCTTGGGGGATAGGTACACGAAATGGAAGATGCTTTCCCCCCCCACACCAACCTTTTCTTTTAAATTCCTCCTTCCAGTAAAGTCGGCTATGCTGATGGAAGGGGGCTGGTCCAAAGAGACCCAATCAACTCTCTATTTAAAGAAGTAGATGACTTTTCTCCAACTCTTTAACTTACACTCTGTTGGCTTAATTACAAAAGGCTGAATTAACACTCCAGCAATTCACCTCTTCTCAGTAGCAGC
>NW_015393283.1:18806-20354 GCF_001527695.2 Protobothrops mucrosquamatus | reverse complement strand
AGACCAGATATGTGGCGTTTGGCGGCTTCTGCGGCCTTGTTCTGCTATCTCTTTTAGGACTTAAGATGTTCTTGGCATCATAGCCTTCTGGAATAATTCCTGATTCTGGTTATGTAGTTCTGTTTGTTTATTTCCCAAGTCTTTAAACAGTTTGTTTTACCAATCATATTTATTGCTGTGTGTTTGAACCTTTTCGAAAAGGGAGCCCTACAGCATCTGGTTCACAAATTGACAACGCACATCAAAGGATGCTCCACAAACCGCCTTGTGTTAGGAGCCAAGGACCGCCTGTTTTAAATCTTGCAGCACGTGTTCATGGTTGACATCAAAGATGTAGGCTACTTTAGATCAGGTTCTTCTTCTGTAGTCTACGATTACATGTGTGTGTGTGTGTGTGTGTATACAATATTAACTGGAAACACTTTTCAAAATTCTTATACATCTTGATTTCCAATTGTGATTCACAGGGTATCTTCTGTCCCTAACACAGTTCACATATTGCTTTACTGTAATTGTGGTGAATTCAATTTCCTCTTTCTGAGGGAATATATGCTGCATACTGTATATTCCTGACAGGCTGTAGTTCCTTTTGGGGGTTTTCTGTCTTCCTAACTTATCACAACTGAGCCAGGAACACTAAGTCAAGTTCGGTAAAGCCAAAAAAAAATGTGAACCAAACAATAAACACTGCAGTATAACTATGGGTGGATTCTGATTATACATATGGAAAACATACATAACTTGGAATTTAGACTAATTGATTAGAGTTTGTTTACCTCTTGTGAAAGAACTGCTTTGCTATAACCACAGAAGTATCATTTAGTGGATTATAATTTCCATTAGTGACCATCTCAAAAAAAAAATAGAACCTGTTTATAGGGGGGTCCTTGAATTACAACCATAATAGAGCCCCCAATTTTGGTGGTAAATTGCGATGATGGTAAAGCAGGTCGCCACGTGACTAGACCCAATTTTATGACCTCTTTTTGTGGTGGTGGTGAAGTGAATGCAACCGTTGTTATACAAAGGAGATGGTCATTAAAGGAGTCCATTGTTCACTGAGGTGGTGTTTACCAGAAACTGAAACCTTTGTCACATCACCGTGGGGCTCTGCGAATGACCATAAATGTAGGCAGGTTGCCAAGCACACAAAATGCCATCACATGACATACTGAGTTAAATAAATAATAAGTGTGTGTGTGCGTGTCTGTCCATCTGTCTATCCATCTTTCATATCTGTCTATCTGTATTCTATCTATCTATCTATCTATCTATCTATCTATCTATCTATCTGTCTGTCTGTCTGTCTGTCTGTCTGTCTGTCTGTCTGTCTGTCTGTCTGTCTGTCTGTCTGCCTGCCTGCCTGCCTGCCTGCCTGCCTGCCTGCCTGCCTGCCTGCCTGCCTGCCTGCCTGCCTGCCTATCTATCTATCTATCTATCTATCTATCTATCTATCTATCTATCTATCTATCTATCTATCTATCTATCTATCTATCTATCTATCTATCTATCTATCTATCTATCTATCTATCTATCTATCTATCTATC
>NW_015393283.1:13210-15018 GCF_001527695.2 Protobothrops mucrosquamatus | reverse complement strand
AGACAGGCCATTGTAGGGGTCTGAGAGCCAACACCTCGTCCATCTTCAGTCACTTCGCCCTCGTTAAAGACTGGCCAGCAAGAGGGGGCGTGTCAAGTTTGACTACTTGGTCTCAAGAGCAGGCATCCAATGAAAACCCATCTGTGAATTCTCCATCTCCGTACTGAGAAAAGGCGTTCAGGTAAGACAACGCCCCATCTCTATCCATCTATCTATCTGCCTGCCTGCCTGCCTGCCTGCCTGCCTGCCTGCCTGCCTGCCTGCCTGCCTGCCTACCTGCCTACCTACCTACCTACCTACCTACCTACCTACCTACCTACCTACCTATCTATCTATCTATCTATCTATCTATCTATCTATCTATCTATCTATCTATCTATCTATCTATCTATCTATCTGGTGTAGAAGCATATCCAGAATTACATTATGAATTGTTCACTATGAAATTAAAAGTACAATGGGAATACTGTTATTCAAATATGTGAACAACCGGTTCTCTGTGTGGATGCCGCTTCCACAAGTTCATTCTGGGCCTGGGCAACAAAAAATTAGCTACTGGTTCTGCCGAAGTGGTGCGAACTGGCTGAATCCCACCACTCTCTCTCTCTCTCTCTCTCTCTGTCTGTCTCTCTGTCTCTCTGTCTCTCTCTGTCTCTCTCTCTCTCTCTCTCTCTCTCTCTCTCTCTCTCTCTCTCTCTCTCTCTCTCTCTCTCTCTCTCTCTCTCTCTCTCTCTCTCTCTGTCTCTCTCTCTCTCTCTCTCTCTCTCTCTCTCTCTCTCTCTCTCTCTCTCTCTCTCTCTCTCTCTCTCTCTCTCTCTCTCTCTCTCTCTCTGTCTGTCTGTCTGTCTGTCTGTCTGTCTGTCTGTCTGTCTGTCTATCTATCTATCTATCTATCTATCTATCTATCTATCTATCTATCTATCTATCTATCTATCTATCTATCTATCTATCTATCTATCTATCTATCTATCTATCTATCTATCTATATCTATCTATCTATCTATCTGGTGTAGAAGCCTATTCAGAATTACATTATGAGTTGTTCACTATGAAATTAAAAGCACAGTGGGAATACCGTTACCAGAAATAGGCCATATAGGGAGAGCCACCTTCTATGTCTGCTTTTCAGTGCGGCTGGAGGTTTAAAATTGTCCCTTCCTGCAAGACTGGGGGGAGGGGGAAATCCCCCCCCACCCGTCAATGGATTTTTTTTTTCTAGCCATGCTGGGAAATTGTGTCTTTTTATAGCCTCATCATGTTGGGAGGTAAAGACATCCATCTTGCTTTTTATGACAATTCACTCAAACAAACCCAAACACATTGCAATAAGCTAAATATTTAGAGATTTGCCTCTGGTCCTGATCTGACCCAGCTCAATAATCTGATTGTTTCTACATTACCATCAGAGCAGAAGGAACGTAGCAGAAACAGGTCGGCTACATCTGCTTCTTGTATTTCAGTAGGTATATTTCTCAAGTGAAAAAGTGTGAAAGCGTTGGTGAAAAGAGAAAACGAAGCCGACCTAGTTGTTATAGATCAGAAGTAATCCCCTTGATTGTTAACCTATTTTCTTCATTATACAAATAAATGAATACACGATGCATCGTGTTGGTTTACATAATTGTCACTTCCATCCCACCTCCCAAGTTGGAGGGGCTGCCATAAGGAAGAGGGGGTCAGTCTCTTCTCCAAAGAACTTGAAGGCAGGATAAGAAGCAACGGATGGAAACTAATGAAGGAGAGAAGCAACCGAGAACCAAGGAGAAACTTCCTGACAATGAAGACAACCAGTGGAACAGCTTGCCTCC
>NW_015393283.1:5631-12616 GCF_001527695.2 Protobothrops mucrosquamatus | reverse complement strand
AATAACAAGTGGAAAATTTAAAAAAACAAAAACAAAAACCAAGGCACTGAATATATGAAATTTATGTGATAAGACAGCCAAACGTTCAGTGGCACAAACTCAAAAACCTTGGTAGCGAAGGAGATCTTGTCTTTACTGGAGCCGAGGCCTTGCGGTTTCCTTCGCAGGCTGCTGCTTTGGATCAGAATCAGACACGTTTCCACCCCCCCCAGGCCCCCGTTGCTGTGAATGGCCTCGAGTCAGGAAAGGTTTTCTTCCAATTCACACGGAAGAGGAGATGGGCGCTGAAGAGAGGATGGGTGAGGAAGAGGGGATGGGTGGGGTGGCGGGCAGGCGGCTTTTCATTATTAGTCAGGATGTTGCTTCAGGGAGAGTTTTTGAGACAGTCAGGCGTCTTAAGGAGAAGCAGGCTTGAGTGTCTGACATCCTTGCCTGGCTGACAGAAAGAACTGCCCTCTCTTTGCGAAAGAAAGAAAGAAAGAAAAAACGAAAGAAAGAAAGAAAGAAAGAAAGAAAGAAAGAAAGAAAGAAAGAAAGAAAGAAAGAAAGAAAGAGGGAGGGAGGACAGGGAAGGGAGGAAGGACGGGGAAGGGAGGAAGGGACGAAGGAAGGAGAAGGGAGGGAAAGGGAGAGAAAGGGAAGGAAAGAAGGGAGGGGGAAGGAAGGAAGGAAGGAAGGAAGGAAGGAAGGAAGGAAAGGAGATAAACAGAAGGAAAGAAGGGAAGGGGAAGGAAGGAAGGATGGGAAGGGAGGGAGGGAGGAGAAGGAAGGAAAGGAGATAAACAGAAGGAAAGAAGGGAGGGGAAGGAAGAAAGGAAGAAAGGAAGGAAAGAAGGGAGGGGGAAGAAAGGAAGGAAGGAAAGAAAAGAAGGAAAAAAAGAAGGAAGGAAGGAAGGAGAAGGGAGGGAAAGGGAGAGAAAGGGAAGGAAAGAAGGGAGGGGGAAGGAAGGAAGGAAGGAAGGAAGGAAGGAAGGAAGGAAAGGAGAGAAAGAGAAGGAAAGAAGGGAGGGGAAGGAAGGAAGGAAGGAAGGAAGGAAGGAAGGAAGGAAGGAAGGAAGGAAGGAAGGAAGGAAGGAAGGAAGGAAGGAAGGAAGGAAGGAAGGAAGGAAAATAAATAGATGGATGGTAGCTGCAATAAAAACTGCATTTAAAACTTTATAAAAATAAAATTAAAAACCCTGCAATTATCCTTCTGGTTGTATATTTGTTGGAAGTAAAGATCCCGTTATACATTTATAAGTTTTTTTACATTTACTTTCAAATGATACCATTGACAAAAGGGGGATCCATCCAGTTAACACTTCTGTAGATCAAACATATTACCTTCTTAAAAAAAAAACAACAAGAACAACACAGCGTTGAGGCAGGAGAAAACATCATCGGTTCTGTAAAATGAAAGTTTTCTATTTCTAATCTCCTGAACGGATAATCTAAGCAGAATCTTCGTTCTTTCTTCTTCGACCAGCTGTAAATACTGCTTGGCAAAATAGAGTTTTGATGGAAAGAAGTTTAATTTCATCCATTCTGGAGAACACATTAAAGCTTCTCTTTCAGAATCACTGCAAACCACATTAGAACTGCGGGTTTCTTTTATCATGAACTCTCCATATTCTAATGGTAAAGAATCTGTTAAATCAGAATAGATCTTGAATAGTTTGGATTGAATTTTACTGAAAGATTTGAACTTGTTTCGTGACTTATAATGTGTTGTCTACTGTAGCTGATACTTAGGGATTGTTTTGATTTTAATAACCGCTGTTTTTTTCTACGTTATATGATGTATTCAATTACCTAAAATTAATTCATGAAATATTGGAAGTTTAACCTAATTTAATCATGGTAGTAAATTCCCTGTTTATTCACTTCCTGGTCATAATAGCAGCATTTCTGCTTAATTTTTTCTTCATCTCTTTCTTTTTCCTTTGTTTCCTTTTCTTAATGAAAAATAATGGAAGATAATTTTAATAATAATAATAATAATAACAACAACAACAACGACAATGACAACAATAATAATAATAGTAATAATAATAATACTTTTTAAAAAAATCCAGGAAAAAGGAGCAGAATACCATCCCAGCCTTCGACAAGATCAGTTTCTCAATTGAAATATCTTTCTTTTTTTAACATTTATATATGTATATATATTTTCCAAAAGGATTTTGAGAAAAGAGAACATGAGTTGTGTATTTGTCACAATACATTTTGATCCTCCTATACAAAACAAAACAAAAACAAAAAAAACCCACCACATTTTGATCCAAAGAACTAATGAAACAAACCTAATCCCTAGTATTATAAGACATTTTGATTGTTCTTAAGGAAGGAGAAAGAAATTTAATCTTCACCATTAACTCTCAAAGCCTTGAAGTATCTTAAGACCCAAACAGACTTTTTAATTGGCTCTGCCTTTTCCTTTGTTATTAACTCTGCTTATTATCACCTTCAGAATTAATCAGTGCTAATTGTGGATACTGATCTTAGAATTCAGTGTTAGCAATATCCAACTGTTAATAATTTACTAGCATCTAAAGTACTAAAAAAAAAAGTACAAAGTACAGCCAAAATAGTTAATGCAACCCTCCATTAATAGAGGGATAGAATCAAGATCAAGAATCAAGTACCACTTTACAAGGCCTTGATAAAGCCACACTTGGAATACTGCATCCAGTTTTGGTCACCACGATGTAAAAAAGGATGTTGAGACTCTGGGAAGAGGGCAGAGAAGAGCAACAAAGATGATTAGGGAACTGGAGGCTAAAGTATATAAGGAACGGCTGCTGGAATTGGGTATGTCTCGTTTAATGAAGAGAAGGACGAGGGGGGACATGATAGCAGTGTTCCAATATCTCAGGGGCTGCCCCAAAGAAGAGGGAGTCAAGCTATTCTCCAAAGCGCCTGAAGGCAGGACAAGAAGCAAAGGGTGGAAACTGATCAAGGAGAGAAGCAACCTGGAACTAAGGAGAAACTTCCTGACAGTTAGAACAATTAACCAATGGAACCACCTGTCTCCAGAAGTGGTGAATGTTCCAACACTGGAAGTTTTTTAAGAAGAAACTGGACAGCCATTTGTCTGAAATGATGTAGGGTTTCCTGCCTGAGCAGGGGGTTGGGCTAGGTGACCTCCAAGGTTCCTTCCAACTTCTTCTTCTTCTTCTTCTTCTTCTTCTTCTTATTATTATTATTATTATTATTATTATTATTATTATTATTATTATTATTATTATTATTATTATCATCATCATCATCATCATCATCATCATCATCATCATCATCATCATCATCATCATCTACTCCCATTTGCATGCTTTAGAACTGTGAGATTGGTAGGAGCTGGGGTAGAAACGGGACTCACCTATCATACAGTCCTTGGGTCTCAAACTGCCAACCCATCCAGTTGACAAGCCCAGCGTCTTAACCACTAGGCCACCACAACCCCTTCTAAGGCACCTGCCAGTAGTTAATTTCTTTGAAATGCATCTTTAACAGGCTGAACTAGGAGCTGCGAGTGTCTTTCTCTGTTTAAGTGACTGGGAATATCACATATCTCAAAATATGGAGAAATAGGACTCGGGGGAAAAATGCTTAGCATCTTACAGGGAAGGTGAGAAAAGAAGGAAAGAAAAAAGCAACAAATCCAGAGAAGCAGATGGAAAAATTAACACTTGTCTAATGAAGAAATAAACTGACTCAGAACTCAGTAACACCATATGGTAGCTTGATGCTTTGTAAGTGTAAGGTTGCAGATCTGTGAAAGTTACGTGATGTGAGAACTGGTGTTTGTGCCTCCTGTCCCTGGGATAATCATTTCCACTGCCTCGCCGTGTCAAAATGGTAATTCCGTATATATTATTTTGCACTGTATGCGGGATTAGAGGTGGAAATTAGAATAGAATAGAATAGAATAGAATAGAATAGAATAGAATAGAATAGAATAGAATAGAATAGAATAGAATAGAATAATAGAATAGAATAGAATAGAATAGAATAGAATTAGAGTAGAGTAGAGTAGAGTAGAGTAGAGTAGAATAGAATAGAATAGAATAGAATAGAATAGAATAAAATTAGAGTAGAGTAGAGTAGAGTAGAGTAGAGTAGAATAGAATAGAATAGAATAGAATAATAGAATAGAATAGAATAGAATAGAATTAGAGTAGAGTAGAGTAGAGTAGTGTAGAGTAGAGTAGAGTAGAATAGAATAGAATAGAATAGAATAGAATAGAATAGAATAGAATTAGAGTAGAGTAGAGTAGAGTAGAATAGAATAGAATAGAATAGAATAGAATAGAATAGAATAGAATAGAATAGAATAGAGCTGGAAGGGATCTTGGAGGTCTTCTAGTCCAGCCCCCCTACTGAAGCAGGAGAACCTATACCATTCCAGACTAGTGACTATCTAGCCTCTTCTTAAAAACCTCAAGTGATGAAGCACCCATGGTTTCTGAAGGCAAATTGTTCCACTGGTTGATTGTCCTCACTGTCAGGAAGTTTCTCCTTAATTCCAGGTTGCTTCTCTCTTTGATCAGTTTCCAACCACTGTTTCTTGTCCTGCCATCTGGTGCTTTGGAGAATAATTTGACCCCCTCTTCTTTGTGACAGCCCCTCAAACACTGGAATACTGCTATCATGTCACCCTTATTTCTTCTTTTCTTTAGACTGGCCAAACCCAATTCCTGCAGCCGTTCTTCACATGTTTTAGTCTCCAGGCCTTTGATCATTGCAGTTGCTCTTCTCTGAACTTTTTCCAGAGAAGATGTAGCATTCCCTCACATGACAAGAGAACTGTTGGGGACCCAGCCATGAGTAAATCCAATACTTTTTAAGGGTTTAAGGGCTTTTTAAAGCAAGATAAAAAAAGGAGGGAATACTGTTCCAGAAAGCAGGAAGAATGAAAGAGAAGGCATGCTTTCCTGGATCCTATCAGATGACCTTGTTTTATTGATGAGAAAAAACAATGCATTTATTCATTCATTTGTATCCGATCTTTATTATTTTCACAAATAACTCAATGTGGCAAACATATCCAACACACCTCCCTCTTCTTACTTTCCCTACAACAATTACCCAGTGGGGACGGTTGGCTTTCATGGCTAAGGCAGGACTTGAACTCATGATCCCCTTCTTTCTAGCCTAGTGCTTTAACCCAACGGCCCCCAATCTTTGGGGCACCAGGTACCGGTTCCACGGAGAGAGGTTTTTCCACAGACCAAAGGGGGCGCTGTTCCATGTGATGCCTGAATCCCGTGGATGGGGCTTCATGTGTTTGCGCGGCCCAGTTTTCTGGCATGCCGTGGCCCGGTGCCAGTCCACAGACTGGGGGGGGGGGGTTGGGGACTCCTGCTTTAACCAGTAGACCAAACTGGCTATAAATAATCGGTGCATATTCTCCACACGCTGTAGAAGCCCTCTTACCAATGTTTGCTGGCTTATCTTTCTGGTTAATGGCTTCCAGAATGTAAACTTTGGAAGAGATATTTATATCTGAGTTAGCTAGTAGTTTGAAGGCCAACTTTGGTGAAAGTTCTGGACTTGTTCGGCTTGAGGTTTGTGTATTGGACCCAAGAGTTGTTTGTGTATGGGCCCAAGAGCTGTCGTAGTACATACTGTAATTCACCTACTGTTTAGTCTACTGTAATCTGTACTCTGTGGAGCTGACCTTGAAGAATATTCTCAATATATTTTTGTTCAGTCACTAAGTCATGTCCAACTCTTCATGATCCTGGGGATCACAGCACGCCACCCCCACCCCAATCCTCCACTGCATCAATGACCCTATCTAACCATCTCATCTTTTGCTGTCCCCTTCTCTTTTTAGCTTCCATCTTTCCTAACATCGGGGTCTTTTCCAAGGAGCCCTCTCTCTTCATTAGGTGGCCAAAGTCTTTGAGCTTTCTCTTATGCTATGTTTTGTTTTGTTTTTTTCTTTTGGTTCACATCACTGCCCATAAATAAGACAAATGGGTTGTGGTTTAAAAACTGTTTAAAATAAACCACTTGTATTTATTTTAACAAGTAAGAGAACTGGAGCAATTTATTCAGGGACTTTAATGTTTCAGGGATGCTAAGATATTTGCCAGGCTGCCCACCCTTGATGGTGCTACCCCAGTTCATTCATATTCTATGGCAGACATGTCAAACACAACACACGGGGGCCGGATGCAGCCCGCGGAGTGGTTTCATGTGGCCCGCGAAGCCATCCTGGAGACAGTGAGGGAACGACCCCCAATGCCTTGGCCCTGGCCCAGGCTGGCCGGGAGCCAATGTACAATTTTGTGGTGGCCATCTATGCTGAAGCGCATTCAGTCTTAGCTCCACAAGGCCGTCTAGAAACAGCGAGGAACTAGCCGCTGCTGTGTCGCCCCCGCCCCCTGGGTGCATGCTGGGGAGGTGTCACCCTTTGTGAGGAATCTAGAAATGGCCCATGCCTTGGCGCTTGCCCTGGTCCCACCCCTTTCTGCCAGAGACCCTCAGATCTGTCCCACTCCTGCCCAGGCCCCCACAGGCACCCTTGACGCGAACGATGTAGAGCTGACCACGCCCACCCAGTAGGCCACACCCACTCCATCCACGCCCACCCGGTAGGCTGCACCCATCCTGGCCACACCCACCTGGCCCCCCGAGGGCAACCACAATGCTGATGCGGCCCTCAGTGAAATTGAGTTTCTATGGTATACAGCTGGTTACTTTATTATGACAATATCCAACACTGTGCACCATCAATATAATTACTCAGGACACCATTTCTAAATAACACTTGTCACAACTAGTGATATATATATATATATGTATATGCCAAACAAATAAAATAAAACGAACACCAGGGTAAAATAATCAAACTCTAGGAGTTTAATGTTACAGTACCAAACGCCAAGCTTTCGTCAGCATTCTGCTGACATCATCAGGGCTTAAACGGTCAGTCTATGGGAGAGTTTTATAGTTCGAACTTGGTCTGCACACGGCCCCTGGACCTCGTTACTGGTCCTGG
>NW_015393283.1:0-1148 GCF_001527695.2 Protobothrops mucrosquamatus | reverse complement strand
GAACTATAAAACTCTCCCATAGACTGACCGTTTAAGCCCTGATGATGTCAGCAGAATGCTGACGAAAGCTTGGCGTTTGGTACTGTAACATTAAACTCCTAGAGTTTGATTATTTTACCCTGGTGTTCGTTTTATTTTATTTGTTTGGCATGGATGCACCCAGGGATCATATATTCAGTTTAATTACCAATAGATATATGTATATATACAGAATAGAATATAGAATAACAGAATTGGAAGGGAACTTGAGGTCTTTTAGTCCAACCCCCTCCTCAAGCAGGAGAACTCATGCCATCCCAGTCAAATGATTGTCCAATCTCTTTTTATGCTTTTCTGTCTTTCATCTGACTAAACTTCCCATTACGATTGGAGTTAGAAAGCTAACCTCATTTCATCTTAGACGTTTCCCACGTCTACAAAAATGTCCTTTTGTTTAGTAAGTCTATATATACAATTTATAGTTGCCCTTGCACTAGACACACATCCTGAAATGTGGCTGAGAGGCCAGGAGCTTTTATTCACATGGGGTACATTTAGATGCTTGGTTCTTTCTCTTTTTTAAATAATATTCACCCCTGGCAAGGCACTAAATACATCCTGTTAACTGGCAAACAAAAGTCTACTTTAGTCAACCGATCGATAAAGCCATATCTCATTTGGGAGCATAGCAAAGTTTTGAAATAGTTCTCGGAGCTATTTAAACTGCGATACACAGATATGAACAATGGCAAATACTTTTACGATATGGGTTTTATGGACGGGCTGAGTTTGTGCAGGGCAAAATGTGTTTGAACAAGGAACCAGTTTCCACCAGTTGTAGAACCACGTCCTTAAACACAAATATGCCGGAGACCCCCAACTCAATGACCTGGTGGGGCCATCAATAACATTATCTGGCATCACTGAAGGGGCCGTATGGAAGAGGGTCTCTAGCTGAGTGTTTGCTTGTAGAAATAAGCAAACAAAATTCTTTCCAAGAGGATTGCATAGATACTCTCCAAATAAACTTGATAAACCTAAATTTAATTTTTTAACTGCACACGGCCTAGAGTCACGCTGTGAGTGAGATGGGCAGTCTCTAAATTTGATATAAACCTAAATATATAGAATAACAGAATTGGAAGGGACCTTGGAGGTCTTCTAGTCCA
>NW_015393282.1:15847-24846 GCF_001527695.2 Protobothrops mucrosquamatus | reverse complement strand
TAATTTTAAAAGTATTTAATTCGAAACACAGCTTGTAATATTTGGTTTTAATTCGGCTTTTATCGGGGTTTATTTTCTGTATTTTTGTATTTTGTAATTTTTTGTATTTTGTGTTTACTATTTGTTTTTAATATGCTGTGAACCGCCCTGAGTCCTATGGGAGAAGGGCGGTATACAAATTAAAATAATAAAAAAAAAAAAAAAAAATAAAAACTTTGGCAAGAAAAGTCGTAAAATGGGGCTAAACTCACTTAACTACTGTCTCACTTAGCCACAGAAATTTTGGGCTCAACTGTGGTCGTAACTCAAGGACTACCTGTTGTCATTCACTGGTCTCTCCTCACTTTGGCCTCTTACCTCTTCAATCTCACTAACCAAGCGGCCTCCTTTAGATTAAATTTAAGGAAATGCAGTTGTCAACGATGTTGCTAACATCGGATGATGTTCTTGCATTGACAACAGAGGGAAATGCAGCCATCTTTTACCTTTTGCTTTCAGAGTGAGATGATGCTGGGAGGAGGGGGGATGTGAACGAGAGTCCAGCTAGACATAACAACACTAAACTTAGCATGAGAATCAAGGTTACTGAACTTAGAGCTGATAAAGAATTGGCGGGCTGGAGAGCTGGAGAGGAAGCCTGCGCTTCAAGCTAATTGGGGAATGTGATTCATGACTGTTAATTGGAGGAGGGAATTGTGCATTGATACTAGGTGCCCAGAGGAGGGGAATTCAGTTTTTGTTATGCAACTCAAAATAAAGATTCTTTAAGGTAAACAATGCCTCGAAGTTCTTTCGAAGAGTTTCATCTGTCGGAATCATGACAGCAAGTTTGAGAATCTCCCAAGGATTCTGGGAGTTGAAGTCCAGACATCTTCACGATGCTAAGGGTGAGAACATTGATCTCAATAGTAGCAATGGTTCTCCCTTCTAGCATAATGCCCTTCTTCTCATCTTGAGCAAATCGGCGGCTTATGATAATTTACAAATGGCATTCATCCCTCCGACTTACTTTCTGAATTTTCATCCGGTTAATAATGCTTAAACATCCCCCCCCCACAATGAAGTTACCTCTTCTATTATGTCCGTTCCAGTTTCTTTCCCCACATTTTTTCTTTCCAAGGCAGTCACTACTTCCTATATCCCAGTGGCGGCAAACGTGTGGCACGTGTGCCAGAGGCGGCACTCAGAGCCCTCTCTGTGGGCACACGTGCCGTTGCCTCAGCCCCGCCTCCCCCGCGGCCCCCTCCCCAGCAGCCCCCCCGGAGGAGTCACCCCTGAGCGCGGCCCGCACAGAGCAGCGCAGCCAAGGACATGGCAGCTGGACAGCGGGCAGAAGACTCCGCTCTCGTGCCCCGCCGTACGCAGGCGGAGGTCATCGCCGCCATGGCGCTGCTGGGCCGCCTGGGCGATCTGTTATGGTGGGCCGTGGAGGCGGTGGGTGGCTCTGCAGGCGGGGTGGGGCCAAGCAGGCGGGGGCAGTTTTTGGGCACTTGGTCTCTAAAAGGTTCGCCATCACTGCTATATCCCATCATCAGCCTGTTTGCTTTCGTTTTGTTTGAGAGAATTATGTACAATGAAGTTATTATTCAATTCCAGTCTCTGTGAGAGAGGGAATGGCTGGCGCATGGTAGGAAGCAAACGATGAACTGAATTATCAGCGCTGCCAACTCATGGGGGGCTCACAGTGGCATGTAACCCTCTGGGGTTGTGGTAAGCACCTTGAAGGTGCCCCCTCCCAGCCTTTTTAAACTTTAAAACTTATTCAATATAATAATAATAATAATAATAATAGTAGTAGTAGTAGTAGTAGTAGTAGTAGTAGTAGTAGTAATAAAGTTGGAAGGGACCTTGGAGGTCATCAAGTCCAAGCCCCTGCTCAGGCAGGTAACCCTATACCATTTCAGACAAATGGCTGTCCAGTCTCTTCTTAAAAACTTCCAGTGTTGGAGCATTAACCGCTTCTGGAGGCAGGTTGTTCCACTGGTTAATTGTTCTAACTGTTAGGAAGTTTCTCCTTAGTTCTAAGTTGCTTCTCTCCTTGATTAGTTTCCACCCATTGCTCCTTGTCCTGCCTTCAGGCGCTTTGGAGAAGAGCTTGACTCCCTCTTCTTTGGGGCAGCCCCTGAGATATTGGAACACTGCTATCATGTCCCTCCTCGTCCTTCTCTTCATTAAACTAGACATCCCCAATTCCAGCAACCGTTCCTTATATGTTTTAGCCTCCAGTCCCCTAATCATCCTAGTTGCTCTTCTCTGCACTCTTTCTAGAGTCTCAACATCTTTTTCACATCGTGGTGACCAAAACTGGATGCTGGATTCCAAGTGTGGCCTTACCAAGGCATTGTAAAGCGGTATTAACACTTCACGTGACCTTGATTCTCTCCCTCTGTTCATGCAGCCTAGCACTGTGTTGGCCTTTTTGGCAGCTGCAGCACACGGCTGGCTCCTATTTAAGTGAATGTCCACTAGCATATTTGTTTTACCCAGCTCCCATTTTACTGACGCCTTTTAGTTTTATCGGAGTGTTATGCTTTTAGCTATACATTGGCCAGAGTTAACTCTGAGAGCGAGATGGGCGGTGCCTAAATTGGATAAGCAATTACTTAATTAGTGATTCATGACAGACGCACGTACATATCTGCACGTCCAAATGATTGCCCTTAAATTAACTGTGAACCAATAAAAGCTTTTTGCAAGTGAAATGTTGCCTGTATTTAAATATGAATATATTGTTGAATTCATTCCTTACTTTTCAGCCTCGGCTGTCACTGCTCTGTAGACAGAAGACTTGAGTGTCCAAAGTTGTCATTCTGGCTGTTTCCCACCAAATTCTCTAAACAAACAAACAAACACATAAATTAACTTAGAAAAATGTTTTAAAGAGAAATACACCTGGAAGACTTAGCTAGTGCTTATGAGTGCTGTTCACGTTTCTCCTATTTTATATAGAGAAAATAAAATTTGCAGAAAAGACACAGGCGGTTCTACATGTTCCCCTTCTTTGCATTGCTTATGTGCAGAACTTGGCACAAATTAATTTCTCTTCCTTGTAAGTCAACTCCGTACTATAAAATGGTGTTGTTCAAAATTACAACACGTTCAATTTAAATAATGCCACTGTAAGGTAAGAATAAACACTGTTGCAACCTACCAAAGATTCCACGCATTTCAATCCAATTCCCTGTTACATTAAGCAGACATGCACATGACTTGCTCTTTAGTAAGGAAAGCACAAACCAAAACCTCCCCAATAGTAAATGCTGAGTTTCACAAGCAAAAAAAGAGCTGTACATGA
The DNA here is from genome assembly GCF_001527695.2 of Protobothrops mucrosquamatus. Lineage (NCBI taxonomy): Eukaryota > Metazoa > Chordata > Lepidosauria > Squamata > Viperidae > Protobothrops > Protobothrops mucrosquamatus. Next base: position 21,551 of record NW_015393282.1, on the reverse strand, counting down.
TGCATATAATAATAACTTTGTTAAATTAGTACAAAAAAAAGAACAAAAAATAAAAGGCACAGAATAGAAAAAAATATAAAAAAAGAAAAAAAAAAAAAAAAAAAAAAAAAAAAAAAAAAAAAAAAAAAAAAAAGAATACAGTAAAGAAAATGTATAAGGAAGTGAATAGATACACAGGGGAAGGGCAGCATGAAAAGAACCGTATTATGGTAGATAGCACAATACAACAGGGCAAATATTTATATAATCTGAAGAGAAAGCAGAGTATAGGAGTAATAACATCTGAACGGGAGAAAAAAAAGGAAATCCTTAATTTATTTATTTAAGTTATTTAATTTATTTATTCATTCATTCAGTTAGTTATTGGCTGCTCTTTTTGCCACAGGTTAATTTCATTCATTCATTCATTCATTCATTCATTCAGTTATTGGCTGCTGTTCTTGCCAACAGGGTAATTCTGGGTGGCTGACGGCCATAAAAATGTATTTATGCAGAACATTAAAACATAAATAAATTAAATTAAAACTAAACATTAAAATCTGATGACACGTGGGGAAGGGCAGGGGCGGGGTGGAGGGGAGATAGGATCTGTTGTTACTAGATCCTGTTACTATTCTGGTTAATGGACTGAATTATTTTTTTTAAGTAAAAATGTATATATACTACAGTCAAAATCTGTTTTTAAAACCTATATCCCTTTTCGGGGTGCTTTATAAAACTGAAGTACATATAATGGTGTATATAGAATAATGATGATCTTGGGAAACAGCTTTGCTGTTTGTGATGTTCAAGTCCTTCTGTAGCTTCCAATTCTTTGTGACCCAAAGGCCACACTTGGAATACGGCATCCAGTTTTGGTCACCACGATGTAAAAAAGATGCTGAGACTCTAGAAAGAGGGCAGAGAAGAGCAACAAAGAGGATCAGGGGACTGGAGGCTAAAGCATATAAGGAACGGTTGCTGGAATTGGGTCTGTCTAGTTTAATGAAGAGAAGGACGAGGGGGGACAGGATAGCAGCCTTCCAGTATCTCAGGGGCTGCCCCAAAGAAGAGGGAGTCAAGCTATTCTCCAGAGAACCAGAAGGCAGGACAAGAAGCAACGGATCATGGAAACTAACCAAGGAGAGAAGCAACCTGGAACTAAGGAGAAACTTCCTGACAGTTAGAACAATTAACCAGTGGAACAACCTGCCTCCAGAAGCGGTGAATGCTCCAACACTGGAAGTTTTTTAAGAAGAGACTGGACAGCCATTTGTCCGAAAGGGTATAGGGTTTCCTGCCTGAGCCGGGGGTTGGACTAGATGACCTCCAAGGTCCCTTCCAACTTTGATGATGATGATGATGATGATGATGATGATGGGGAAAAATTGGTCAATAACTGCTTCTTTGAATTCTATCAGTTCGTATTTATGTCATCTATGATGGTACCTAACTATTTTGTCTTCTGTTTGCCTCTTTTCCAATTGCTTTTGATTATTTCCAACTATTAAGGTCTTTTCCTATGTTTTTTGGCCTTCACCTTAAGTGTCCAAGTTATTTCAGCTTCGGTTTCATTTTAGTTTAGTTCGTCCAGTGAATACTCAAGTTTTACTTCATCCAATACTAAATTATTTGTTCTTCACAGTCCAAAGTATTCTCAACTATTTTCTCCAGCATCTCAATGGGAAGGAATCGATTTTTCTTTGTTTGGGATTTCTGATGGCCCAGCTTTGACAACCACGTGGTCAAGTGGGGAAACATTACTGCTTGGAAATGTGTAATTTTTGTTGCAATTGTGATGTCTTTTCACTTCAGAATTTCATTCGGCTTCATCATAGCACTTCTCTCAAATAATGGATTTCTCTTTATTTTACTGCCAGTCACCATCCATGTGAATTTTGTATTTCAGGAAGGTTTATTACTGCTTCAATTTCCTTTCTGTCTTCTGTATTTACATCGGGCTAGCTTTGCCTGTTTACGTAATCTGAGAAGTTTTAAAAATAAATAATAATTCTGAGCAACAGATTGTTTTTTCCTAATCTCTTCTTTCAACTTTAACAAAGAATTTTATTTGTCTACTTCCAATAATCAAGCGGTATCACTCTGAATCATAACTCAGATTACCCCATCGCTCAAAAATTCTGGTTATCCAATCCCAAAAAATGACAGCATGGAATTAAAAAAATTATGAAATAAGGATTTTGATACTTCTTATGAAGAAGCCTCAGAATATTCAGGCCTTTTTATTCTTTCCAATCCAACAGATGGTTGGAAAAAATTAAGTAGGGGTGGCTAGGTGTCTATCTGTCTCTCTCTCTCTCTCTCCACCCCATGCTTCCCAGTGAAATATCACACAAGGACGACACCCTATGCTCAAAATAACGTTAACAATTAGGTTAAATATACAAACATTGGGGACTGTGGTGGCTCAGCAGTTAAAGATGCTGAGCTTGTCAGCGGGAAAGCCTGACAGCCTGGGTTCAAGGCCCGAGCGCCATGTGAAGGGGTGAGCTCCCGTTCCTTGCTCCAGCTCACCTCTCAGCTTGAAAGCATGCGAATGCGAGTAGATCAATAGGTACCACTTCGGCGGGAACAGCACTCCATGCACCCTTGGCATATAGCTATGCCGGCCGCGTGGCCACGGAAAACATCTTCGGACAACGCTGGCTCCCTCAGCTAAGAAACGGAGACGAGCACCATGCCCTAGAGCCGTGGTGGCGAACCTGTGGCACGCAGAGCCCTCTCTGTGGGCACTCGCGCCGTCGCCCCAGTCCTAGGCCTTCAGCTGGGTTTTATAAAACCTTTTCGCTTTAGGCCTCCGCCGCCGTGTGCAAAAAAAAAAGGGGGGGGTTCAATCAATCAGTCAATTTCAACTTCTTGTGGGGAAAAAAAAAGATCTCGCAAAGTTGGAATTGATTGATTGAACTTTTTAGTCCCACCCAGTCTGCCATTACCACCGCGGCCACGCCCACCCAATGGGCCACACCCACCCAATGGGCCATGCCCATCCGGTACCCAACGATACATAAGTGGGTTTTGGGTTGCAGTTTGGGCACTCGGTCTCTAAAAGGTTCGCCATCATTGCCCTAGAGCAGGGGTAGGCAACCTTGTCCCCTTCATGACTCGTGGACTTCAACTCCCAGAATTCCTGAGCCAGCATGGCTCAGCTTGGAAACCTCTCCCTTTCCCCTCAGCATGGCTGGCTCAGGAATTCTGGGAGTTGAAGTCCACCAGTCATAAAAGAGCCAAGGTTCCCCACCCCTGGCCTAGAGTCAGACACAATCGAAGGATCTGTTTGGGGACTGCTGGAAACAATTGCAATAGTTGATTGTTCAATATGTGAGGGCTATTATTATACTATCCTTATACTGATCCACTACACCAGTGATGTCGAACCTTTTAGAGCCCGAGTGCCCAAACTGCAACTGAAAACCCACTTATTTATCGCCGGGTGCCGGGTGGGCATGGCCCACTGGGTGGTCATGGCTGTGGTCATGGCAGACTGGATGGGTGTGGCCAAGGTGGGCATGGTCACCTCGATGTTGCTCATGGGGAAGGACGCCTATGGGGGCCGGGCAGGGTTAGGGGAGATCCAGGGGGACTCGGCCAGGTGGGGCGGTGGGCAGGAGGCTCGTCCTGTGAGGTGAGGCGAGGCAGGGCGGAGGTGCCATTGCCGCGGGGCAAGGCGAGGCAGGGGCCGGGGTGGCTGCTGCCTGACACCATTGGCCTCCACACACAGAGGCCAGCGAGTGCATGGGGGCCGACAGTGTCCGTCAGCAGCCACAGCCTGCCAGCCCCTCAACCGGCGCATTCTGGGGCTCCGCAGCCCACCGCCAGCAGTTCAGAGAAACCGCCTCTGAGCTGGATGGATGGCCAACAACTGAGAAGGCGATGCAGTGGGTTGTGCCCAGGAAAAGGAGAGCATATGAGGCCAGGAGGGATGGGATGGGGGGGAGGGAGGGAGGGAAACCAGCCGTGCTGGGATGCATCCGGCCAGATGGGAGCCCGGTGAGTTAGCGGGCGGCTGGTTGAAGAGGGACGATTGCCATTTCCAGGGCATGGTGCGCGTGCCCACAGAGAGGGCTCTGAGTGCCGCCTCTGGCACGCGTGCCATAGGTTCGCCACCACTGCACTACACAATCAAAAGAAGGAGAAAGTTATGGCCATGACTGGAGAAGGCAACACTGGAATAATATTGTTGGAGTGGGGGCGATACCACTTGCCTCTCGTATGGATTTATATACAAAGTTTAGAACCAAGTTTCGGCTGCCTTTCTTCATTTCCAAGGAGTCACAAATAATGTCTCGATTTGCTCACTTAAGACTTTTCTATACTATCCACGTTCATCAGGATGAATCGGGGTGGATAATAATCGATGATTTTTAAAAAAATCGGTTTAATTTAAATCGGATTTTTTTTATTTTTATCACATTTATTTTAATAAAATGCTTTTGGAGTAAAAAAATATCTATCTAAAGGTAGTTTTCTACTTAAGATACATTAATAGTTTAATTTATTCAGCATGACGTGGAGCTTAGTTATGTAGCAGGAGGCTGGATATTCTGCAATATTTACATTTTCTTGGCAAACTCATTCGACGAATCCAAGCTCTGCAAGCTGAGATAACTTGCCCTGCATTGATGCATTCACACAATTTCACAGTAACCGTGAGACAAGTCATAAAACCAAGTTCAGGAATGTTCCTTTATCCCCTTGTTTTGCAAATCTACGTACACTACAAACTGCATGGTTGTTTGAAGAGAAATGTGTCTGTACCGGGCTCTAAGTGTTTTTAGTTAAATAAAAGAATTTGAGTAGTTCTCCAACTATGTCTGATTAACCTATTAACCTAAAATCGGTTCTGATATTGCTGTTTTACTAACCTGATGGCTTATTATTCTAAATAGGACACCTTCATTTTGTTTGCAAATAATAATATTAAAGATTCTAACTACCAGCAAGAATGAGGTCCTTACATTTAAAGAGCACCTGTCATTTCAGATCCAACATGGCAGCGCCCGTTAGGGGCATCCACTCACCTGCTGCCCGCCGTCACGCCCCTCACCTTGTGTTGTCACTGCCGCATCACCAGCTGCCCCATTAAAGTGAGTGGGACTGTCGGTGAGTCAACAGCGGGTCAGAGATGACAGCTGCTCTTTAAAAACTAAGATATAATGATGATGATGATGATGAAGTTGGAAGGGACCTTGGAGGTCATCTAGTCCAACCCCCTGCTCAGGCAGGAAACTCTATACCATTTCGGACAAATGGCTGTCCAGTCTCTTCTCAAAAACTTCCAGTGTTGGCGCATTCATCGCTTCTGGAGGCAAGTTGTTCCATTGGTTAATTGTTCTCGATGTCAGAAAGTTTCTCCTTAGTTCCAGGTTGCTTCTCTCCTTGATGAGTTTCCATCCGTTGCTTCTTGTCCTGCCTTCAGGCACTTTGGAGAATAGCTTGACTCCCTCTTCTTTGGGGCAGCCCCTGAGATACTGGAAGGCTGCTATCCTGTCCCCCCTCATCCTTCTCTTTTTTTTTTTTTTTTCAATATAAAATTTTATTGTTTTTATCATAAAAAAAAAGAAATACATCACAGATATTACACAATGTTATATCCCATCCCCCCACCCCCCGGACTTCCCAAACCAACCTAGGCTAATATTCAAATACAAGTAAACAAATATTAATATCTCTAACTCCAAAGTCTAAACTTAAACAATCCATCTCC
>NW_015393282.1:0-12932 GCF_001527695.2 Protobothrops mucrosquamatus | reverse complement strand
CTGTTTCCAGATCATTTTGCCACTGACCGGAGACAAAAATTAGATCCAGTGTGTGCCCTCCTATGTGAGTGGGGGCACGTACTAATTGGGTCAAGTCCAAGGCCGTCATGGAAGCCAAGAACTCCTGAGCTGCCGCCGACGCCTCGCCCACTGATGGCAGATTGAAATCCCCCATGACTACAAGTCTGGGGGTCCCAACAGCCTAAAAATACCTCATAATATGCAACGTTATTATCAGCAATGATGGTAATACATCATCCTTCTCTTCATTAAATTAGACATACCCAATTCCAGCAACTGATCCTTATATGTTTTAGCCTCCAGTCCCCTAATCATCTTTGTTGCTCTTCTCTGTACTCTTTCTAGAGTCTCAACATCTTTTTTACATCGTGGTGACCAAAACTGGATGCAGTATTCCAAGTGTGGCCTTACCAAGGCCTTGTAAAGTGGTGTTAATACTTCGCGTGATCTTGATTCTATTCCTGTTAATGCAGCCCAGCACTATGTTGGCTTTTTTTGGCAGCTGCAGCACAATCAAGATTTAAATCGTGATTTAAATCGATTTGATTTAAATCAAATCTACCCTGGGAGGAATCAATCCAGGTGCCCCTGGTTTATGAAGAACATTTCAACTGCAATAAATATCAGTTGTAGCTTCCCGCAATATAGAACCATAAGGCAACGTGGACAACGGCTACAGCAGTGATGGCGAACCTTTTAGAGACCGAGTGCCCCAAAACTGGCCCCGCCCCGTTCCACCCCCTGCCCCGTTCCCACCCCGCCTGCCCGCAGGGCCACTCACCACCTCCAGGGCCCGCCGCAGATCGCCCAGGCAGCCCAGCAGCGCCATGGCGGCCACGCCCTCTGCCCGCGCCCCACAGCATCAACTGTGCATGATGGGGCGTGAGGCCAGATTCTTGTCTACGCTGCCTGGCTGCCATGTCCTTGGCTGTGCTGCTCCACATGGGGCAACTCTTCTCCAGGGGGGCTGCTGGTGAGGAGGGGGTCATGGGGGGAGGCAAGGCTAGGGCAACGGCATGTGTGCCCACAGAGAGGGCTCCGAGTGCCACCTCTGGCACCCGTGCCACAGGTTCGCCACCACTGGTATATGAAGTAGCCAAGAAAAAAAAACAACTACACTTATAAATTACCTGTACTCTGTAATTTAAGGCTAGTAAAGTGGTTTGCTTTTGTGCTGGTACAGAAGGAAGGAGTATCGGCTTACTAATTAATCCCAGATCAATTGCATACAATTACCTCTTACCCATTTTCTCAAGATACTGTGCAACATTTGTAATCCTACACAATTATTTCAATGGGGTTTTTTTGTGTTTTTTTTTAACTGCAGGAAATAAATAACTAGGTTAGGTAAACCTATTTCACCCCGATTTGTTAGTCTATTTTTGAAAACGTGCTATAAATACACGGAGGATTATATTTCGTAGCAACGAGACACGTGGAAACCAGCAACTCTGCCGTTTAGTTGTGTTAGTCTTAGGCTGGGAAGCAACACTCAAAATAGTTGCTCACGTTGCCTTCGGAGAGATATTATTTAAAAATGGGGAAAAAATCATATAACAAGACGACGAACTTGCAAATTTTGATGAAATGAATTATCTATAGGCAGTCCTCGACTTACAACAGTTCATTTAGCAACCGTTCAAAGTTACAACGGCAGTGAAAAAAGTGACTTATGACCATTTTCCACCCTTAAGACCGTTGCAGCATCCCGTGGTCACGGGATTTATATTCAGCCACTTGGCAACTGGTTCATATTTGTGACGATCGCAGTGTCCCCGGGAGTCACGTAATTCCCTTTTGCGACCACCTGACAAGCAAAGTCAACGGGGGAAGCCGGATTCCTTTAACAACCGTGTGACTAATTTAACAACTGCAAGTGATTTGCTTAACAAATGTGGCAAGAAAAGTCATAAAATGGGGCAAAGCTCTGTTAACAAATTTCTCACATAATAATAATAATAATAATAATAATAATAATAATAATAATAATAATAATAATAATAATAATAATAATAATAATAATAATAATAATAATAATAATAATAATAATAATAAAAGTTGGAAGGAACCTTGGAGGTCATCTAATCCAACCCCCTGCTCAGGCAGGAATCCCTATACCATTTCGGACAAATGGCTGTCCAGTCTCTTCTTAAAAACCTCCAGTGTTGGAGCATTCACTGCTTTTGGAGGCAGGTTGTTCCACTGGTTAATTGTTCTCACTGTCAGGAAGTTTCTCCTTAATTCCAGGTTGCTTCTCTCCTTGATGAGTTTCCATCCGTTGCTTCTCGTCCTGCCTTCAGGCGCTTTGGAGAACAGCTTGACTCCCTCTTCTTTGGGGCAGCCCCTGAGATACTGAAAGACTGCTATCATGTCTCCTCTGGTCCTTCTCTTCATTAAATTGGACATACCCAATTCCAGCAACCATTCCTTGTAAGTTTTAGCCTCCAGTCCCCTAATCCTCTTTGTTGCTCTTCTCTGTACTCTTTCCAGAGTCTCAGCATCTTTTTTACATCGTGGTGACCAAAACTGGATGCAGTATTCCAAGTGTGGCCTTACCAAGGACTTGTAAAGCGGTATCAACACTTCACCTGATCTTGATTCTATCCCTCCGTTAATACAGCCTAGCACTGTGTTGGCTTTTGGGGCAGCTGCAAACTTAGCAACATAAATTCTGGGTTCAATTGTAGTCATATGTTGAGGACTACCTGTAATGTACAGCTGACATCTTTGGGGCATTTCCTTAACAAACATCCTTTTTTAAAAAATCAATATCTTACAGTGAAACCCAATATGACCAATACAAAATATCTTAATTCTGACCGGAGGACGACACAGGAGGAGTTATCTGCTTTTTCAGGATAACCTCTTCCTATAAATCCCAGCCATTTCCAATTATCCTTGTTATGCTCACTGCAATTAAAAACAGGAGTCTGTTTCTACTGGCAAAGTCCAAGTTCAGCCTTGGGGGGGGGGGGGGGGAACAACCTGCAGTTCAGGAATCTCACTTGACTAGAAATTAAACGGTCAACCCTTTTTAAAGTATGAGTAAGAGAGGTAGTCCCGTTCATTTAGTGACCATTCAAAGTTACNTACAGATACCGAATGCAGGTTTACAATTAATTCCGTCCAGTTAAACTCTGCTCAGAGGAAGAGAGAAGGGGAAAAAAACCAGAAGTTAGAATGTTATCTGTGGGACTTACAAATGGTCGGATGGAAGAAGAATATAAAATTGGTTTATTGGATTATGGTTAAATAATGAATTGCTATGTCTGAAGCTTAATGGTCATCTCGACTGGAAAGAGTTTTTTTTTTTTATTTTATGGAAATGTTTAATTGGGCAAATGGATTGTTTTCATTATCTACAGTATTTTTAGCATGTAAATAAGCAATGACTATTTCCTGCAATGCTTAATTCATTTTTTTTGCGTGAATTGTTAAATGGAATTAGACTTTATTGTTAAAGAGAGGAGTGAGAGGGATTTATGCTAAATTCAATGGAAAGGTATGCCTGTTCATTTTTATTGGACCTTTGACGATTCATGTGAAGAGAGCTGAAGACTGATAGATTAGTTCAGTGATGGCGAACCTTTTAGAGACTGAGTGCCCAAACTGCAACCCAAAACCCACTTATGCATCGTCGGGTGCCAGGTGGGTGTGGCCATTGGCTGGGTGTGGCCCATTGGGTGGGCGTGGCTGCGGTGTAACGGCGGACTGGGTGGGACTAAAAAATTCAATCAATCAATTCCAACTTTGCAAGATCTTTTTTTTCCCCGCGAGAAGTTGAAATTGACTGATTGATTGAACCTTTTTTTTTTTGTACACGGCGGTGGAGGCCTAAAGCGAAAAGGTTTTATAAACCCCAGCTGAAGGCCTAGGACTGGGGCGACGGCGCGCGTGCCCACAGAGAGGGCTCTGAGTGCCGCCTCTGGCACCCGTGCCATAGGTTCGCCACCACTGGATTAGTTTATACAAAATGGGGTGAGGTACAGAATGAGTCCTGCGAGTCCCCTGGACTGCAAGGCGATCCAACCGGTCAGTCCTAGAGGAGATCGACCCTGACTGCTCTTTAGAAGGCCAGATCCTGAGGTTGAAACTCAAGGACTTTGGCCACCTAATGAGAAGGAAGGACTCACTGGAGAAGAGCCTAATGCTGGAAAAGATGGAGGGCAAGAGAAGAAGAAGGGGACGACGGAGAAGGAGGGGGCTGGATGGAGTCACTGAAGCAGGAGGCCTGAGCTTCAATGGACTCCAGAAGATGGCAGAGGACGGGAAGGCCTGGAGGAACGTTGTCCATGGGGTCGCGATGGGTCAGACACGGCTTCGCAACTAACAACAGAATGAAAATGCATTGGGGATTATCATAAAGAGGCTCTGCATTTTGTAGAGGATATTGTGGCCAAAAGGTAACTTGGGAGGAAAGAGAGTCTGAGATCATCCCCATGTATTTTAAATCAGGAGTGTCCAAACTTGGCAACTTGGAAGACTTGTGGACCGCAACTCCCAGAATTCCTCAGGCAGCCAGAGTTGAAGTCTACACAAGTCTTAAAGTTGCCAGGTTTGGACACCCCTGTTCTAAACAGCTGGGGGGGGGGGGGGAAAGAAGGTCTGTGAGTTGACAGCAGAAACTTTCGCAGCTGCTTCTGTTCAGCTGGAAATCAAGGCTCCATCAGGCTCTGAGCCGTTAATATTTTAATATTTAATATTTTAAGGACTCAAACTTTGTCCCAGCCTCACTTTTTAAAGCACCTTGGCGTTTAATTTTCTTTTGACTACTTCCTCCAGATTGAAAGGCTTTCAAAAGTTTGTCACACTGGTATTTGCTGGGTGAGTTAATCTGTTTTAAAAGAAAGAAAAATATATGTGTCTCCCAACACTGTTAAGGTTTTCCTTTTTTTAATATACAGCACAGGGGACTATCGTGTTGTTTTAGCTTGTAAATACTAAGAATACGGATGAAACTGATTTATGGAAAGAGGTGCAAGCCGACTAAAAATATCTTATCTTGTGGGAAAGGGTGTCTATGTTTATAAATTGCTGAGAAGGCTTTGAAGGCTACTACTGCCCGTTGGAAAAGGCCAGATGGCCTTGTTAAAAAAGATTTACAACCGTGTGAATTAGTTAACTCTATATTGCAACCAAAAAGAGTTGAAGAGAACCAGGCTGCTCTGAATAAAATTTAAAAGGATATCATAAAGTAAAAGACTCTAAAATTATAATCCATAAGGATTCAGCCTAAGACTGAAAATCAGGCTTGTCAGATGCTATATTTTTTCTATCCTGCTCTATGGAGTAGAGCAGTGTTTCTCAACCTTGACAATTTTAAGGCATGTGGACTTCAACTCCCAGAATTCCACAGCCAGCATTGCTGGCTGTGGGAATTCTGGGAGTTGAAGTCCACATGCCTTAAAATTGTCAAGGTTGAGAAACACTGGAGTAGAGGTTGAGAAACACTGGAGTAGAGGGCCTTAAAATTGTCAAGGTTGAGAAACACGGGAGTAGAGGGTCTCTGGGAGTAGAGGGTCCACATGCCTTAAAATTGTCAAGGTTGAGAAACACTGGAGTAGAGGTTGAGAAACACTGGAGTAGAGGGCCTTAAAATTGTCAAGGTTGAGAAACACTGGAGTAGAGGGTCTCTGGGAGTAGAGGGTCCACATGCCTTAAAAGTGTCAAGGTTGAGAAACACTGGAGTAGAGGGTCTCAAGGTTGAGAAACACTGGAGTAGAAGGCCACCTGAAGAGACTAGAAGCATTTGAAATGTGGATTGACAGGCGGCTCTTACGTATAAGCTGGGTTGACAAGATCAGAAATGAGGAGGTGATAAGCCGCCTGGGAAAGCCCAGGGAAAATCATCAAAACAATTAAAAAACGAAAATTAGAATATTTCAGACATGTGATGCGACACCCAGAAAAATACGGCATGCTCCATTTAATTCTGCAGGGAAAGATTGAAGGCAAACGAGGTCCAGGCAGAAGAAGAACATCATGGCTTCAAAATCTAAGGGACCGGTTTGGACAAAACTCAGCAGCACTTTTTCATGCGGCTGCTGATAAAAACAGGATCGCCAACATGATCACCAACGTCCGATAACGGATATGGCACAAGAAGAAGAAGAAGGAAGAGATGGAGATACTGCATCTACAAGTTGAACTGGAGGACAGCTTAAAAACAATAGAGATACCCAAAAGAATGTCATGGATGGTTTATTAAAATTAAAATAGGAGAGACTTTACTGGAGAGGCTACACTTCAAAGTACAAACTGGAACTTGATAAAGATGACAAGGATTTTGAGAGATAATGATAACCAAAAAAACACCCCTAGAAGTTAACAATTTGATATATGGGACTTAAAGATTGCTGGGAAGAAGAAGAAGAAGAAAATGCAAAATTGGCTTGTTTGATAATGGTTAAAAAGACACATGTGAACTGGCAGGTGCTGCAGCCTGGGCCTATGCTAGGCCTCCAGGGCCTCTTCCACTTCTGAGACACACTTAAAGACTGCAACAGGGAGAACAGGGATTAGAGTCGTAAATCAAGGATTACCTGTATATTATTCAGAGCCAGCAACTTGCACAGTCATTATTTGATTTGGACTGAAATTTGCAAGTTTAGATGCGCTTCAAATGTATCTCAAATAATATATCCCCAATGATGTAGGGAAAAATTAAAGAAGACCAGGTTGGTATCATGAATAGTTTTCTACAAACTTAAAAGAGAAAATCTGTACAGAACATCGCTTCTTACTTCCTGTAATTTCCATGTAAGAGCATAGGAATAATATACCACCAGCAAACCACAGATCCAAACAGGACATCCAGGTTTGCTTCTGTCAGCTTTTGCCCTTACCCCCCCTAACTTAGCTTAGAGCAGGGGTAGACAACCTTGGCTATTTTATGGCATGTGGACTTCAACTCCCAGAATTCCTGACCCAGCCATGCTGACTCAGGAATTCTGGGAGTTGAAGTCCATGAGTCATAAAAGAGCCAAGGTTGCCTATCCCTGGCTTGTTGTTGTTAGTGGTGAAGTTGTGTCCGACCTATCGCGACCCCATGGACCACATTCCTCCAGGCCTTCCTGTCCTCTGCCATCTTCTGGAGTCCATTGAAGCTCAGGCCTCCTGCTTCAGGGACTCCATCCAGCCCCCTCCTTCTCTGTCGTCCTCTTCTTCTCTTGCCCTCCATCTTTCCCAGCATCAGGCTCTTCTCCAGGGAGTCCTTCCTTCTCATTAGGTGGCCAAAGTCCTTGAGTGTCAACTTCAGGATCTGGCCTTCTAAAGAGCAGTCGGGGTTGATCTCCTCCAGGACTGACCGGTTGGATCGCCTTGCAATCCAGGGGACTCGCAGGAGTCTTCTCCAGCACCAGAGTTCAAAGGCCTCCATTCTTTGGCCTTTCTCAGCCTTTCTTATGGTCCAACTTTCACAGCCATACATTGCGACTGGGAAAACCATGGCCTTGACTATGCGTACTTTTGTTGGCAGGGTAATAATAATAATAATAAAGTTGGAAGGGACCTTGGAGGTCATCTAGTCCAACCCCCTGCTCAGGCAGGAAACCCTATACCATTTTAGACAAATGGCTGTCCAGTCTCTTCTTAAAAACTTCCAGTGTTGGAGCACTCACAGCTTCTGGAGGCAGGTGGTTCCACTGGTTAATTGTTCTCACTGTCAGGAAGTTTCTCCTTAGTTCTAGGTTGCTTCTCTCCTTGCTTAGTTTCCACCCGTTGCTTCTTGTCCTGCCTCTGCTTTTTAGTATGCTTTTTCAAGCTTCATTATGGCTGCTCCAGATAGGAGAAATACAAACGTAGGAGGTAAACCTCAATGGGAACTAGAGAGGCCAAGTCTCTTCAGGTAGATGTGTGTGTGATGTTAGACACAGGTGGTCCTCGACTTACAACTGTTTAGTGACCATTTGAAGTTACAACAGCCCTGAAAAAAGTGACTTATCGCCATTTTCCAAACTTAAGACTATAGTCAAGTAATCAAAATTAAGGTGCTTGGCAATTGATATATATTTATGATGGTCCCAGTGTGTCCCGGGAGATCATGTGGATCATCTTTTGAGACCTCCTGACAAGCAGAGCCAATGGGAAACCAGATTCACTTAACAACTGTGTTATTAACTTAATTGCAGTGATTCATTTAACAACGGTGGCAAGAAAGTTATAAAATGGGGCAAAGCTCACTTAACAACTGTCTTGCTTAGCAACAGAAATTTGGGGGTCCACTGAGTCATACGTTGAGGACCACCTGTCTACTTACAGACAGCAGCTGTGAATTTGATAAATAAGCAATATATAAATGCTGGGGAGAAATGTTACTGGCATCATTTGTTACTAATGTCCTGCATTCTTCATAGGCCCAGATGGGTCATCAGAAAGGAAAATATGTTAATACTGTACAGATGTTATTGTATTTGTATTAAAGCAATATAATATAACAAGATTTATAACCATAATAAAAGGAAAAAAATAGGGGGAAAAAGGAAAGCATTCAAAACTCACTGAAAAAGCATTTTAGCCTTCCAAACTGAATCACAAAAGTTCAGATTACTGAATAACAGGTTGGAAAATTACTCAGTAACAACCCAGCTTTATGTTTATGGTTCAAACTACAAAGCTTTGCATTTTAATTATATTACCTGTGTTAACTATTTTATAGGCTGCCAGTATTTCCATTATCACAATAACTCTTCTGGGAAATATAATTGTTTCAGGGTTGTACTCTAAATCGAGAAATTAAAAAACACTGCAGGGATCTTTTTTGGAAATAATGCAAACATAAGAAGGCTCCCTGATCTGACTCTATTTTTTTTAGCACTTATGCTTAATGAATTAGGCATGGATCTCATTTCATTAATTTCAGGCAGATGAATATGTCTGCGTGTTTCTTAATTAACATAATAAAACTACCATTTCACATAATAATAAAACTACCCGAGCTGTGGCGGTGCAGTGGTTAGAATGCAGGATTGCAGGTTGACTCTGCCCACTGCCAGCAGTTCGATCCTGACCGGCTCAAGGTTGACTCAGCCTTCCATCCTTCCAAGATCGGTAAAGTGAGGACCCAGATTGTTGGGGGGCAAGAGGCTGACTCTCTAAACCGCTTAGAGAGCGCTGTAAAACACTGCGAAGCGGTATATAAGTGCTATTGCTATTTCAAACCCAACTCATCAAAGATAAGCTATATACCCTTTGGATATAGCCTTCACTCCAGCCTTTTCGCATTTCCTTGGATAACATGGTATCAAACTCTGAAAACCACCAAACGAACCAAAGATTCAAACCATCACATCAAACGACGAATGCTAGCTAAAAGGAACGCCATAATTTCTGACACAACGTGGAATTAACTGCCTAATCGATCATAAAATGCCAGAAAGCCTTTTCAAAGTTCAGTTAAGAGAATGAACTGGATATGTACAAACACACGGCTACAAGAAGGCAGGTATAATTCTGCCCCAACTACGTACAGCTCTCTTGCCTCTAAATGGTGTGTCCAACTGGGCCCTAAGTTTGAAAGGTCTTTTCACCATTTCACACAATTTCAAAAGTTAAATTTAAGGAGACCCAAATTATCTCCAACTACCTACGGTGGCTGCTACTTAACGCATCCCGAAAACTGCAACGTTCTAATAATTCAGAAATGAATGGGGGGAAAAAATGAGAACAGGGTGCAGAGAGGCCAAGCTAGAATAGATTGCTATCAAAATATTTGAGAAACAGCACTTAATCAGTCAATCCATTGCTGACGATTTACAAAGGCTATAGATTACTCATTTCCCCCAGAATCTATTACATTCATCTGACATTTAAATTTAATTTTATCAGCAGTGCCCTTTTTTTGTGATGCCACCTGGTACTGCCAGGAATAACAGCTTGCTTTCCAGACAAGGAATGCATGTTGCTCTGTTGCTGCATAATGTTCTCCAGCAAGGATTGGCTTGGGATCTTGTGGGTAGACAGAATATTCCCAAAGCACTCCTTTTATGCTACACGGAAATGTTTTGATTCCTTTCGAAGCTAAGTAGATGGAAGCTAAGTATGGGGACGGAGAAGAATTATAAAACAAAATGTAAAATAAATATCTAAAAGATAGATAAAAGTCCAGGAAACATCTAAGTAGCACTTTATTCTAAGAAATAACAAAGAAGCCTAGCTGGGAATTTATGTGTTAAGTTTAATTTCAGTTGCTATGTGCACCTAAATCTATTATTTTGTCTCTGATATTTATTTTCTTTGTGCAAACTGAGTAACTCCATGTTTTATTTCACTTGGAATTCCTTTATGGTAGAGGTTAGGAATGACTAGCAACAGTTTGTGGTTTACATCAGTGGTTCTCAACCTTTTTAATGCCGCGACCCCAACCGGTCGTAAGTCGAGGACTAAACCGGTCGTAAGTCGAGGGCTAAATCGGTCATAAGTCGAGGACTAAACCGGTCGTAAGTCGAGGGCTAAATCGGTCATAAGTCGAGGACTAAACCGGTCGTAAGTCGGGGACTACCCAGCCAGTCGTAAGTCGAGGACTTTCCCTGCCCGGGAGTGCCGTGCATGCGTGGTTCCGCCCCCTGCGCCGGCCGAGGCGTAGCTGGCAAGCGGCAGAGACGGAGCAGGCCGACCACCAGCTGGCCCAGCCCAAGGGAGGTAAGGCACCCGCCGGAAAAGGGGGAAAAAATGGCGGACAAAAAATGGCGGACAGCCTTGCTTGGCGACCCCCGTGAAATGGTCAATCGACCCCAAATGGGGTCCCGACCCACAGGTTGAGAACCACTGGTTTACATGGAGCTTTATATTTTCCTATGGGAAATACTTTTAGGTTACAATATATGATTTGAACAACTTTTATTATTTCCCCAGTGCTGAATATTTTCACAGGACTACCTAGAGTTAAAAAGGATTTTTTAAACTATTTCAATGCCTTTGATTTTGTTGACCTTTTTTTATAAGACAAGTCTGTATCCCGAAGAGGAGAAAAAGAAAAGCTGGCTTGTCTAGCTGGGCACCTCAATACTTCAGGGCCAGGAGGCGCACTGTAGATTTTTTAAAATTTTTCATTCTCTTTTCTTTTTAGTCTGCCAGAAAAGCACCACCGGTTATGGGAGCCCGCTGTGTTGGGCCCGTGGGGGAGGATGCCAGGTGAGGGACCTATCTAGAAAAGATAGGCGGTTACTTCCAGCTGCTACAGCCAGGCAGGGTGATGTTAGGCAGACACATAATTTCTGTGAAAATAAGAGACTTTCAACCTTTCTCCCTATGGGCTCAGTCAGGCTGCTAAGGGATTACGCCAAACTCGTTGGAAAAAAAAATCTTCCCTAAGAAAAGTCTTGCTTGAACTGCGCTCGGTTGTTTTAAAACCTTAATCTTGCTCATCCTCGTTACACAGTAAGCAACTGAGCAAGCAAACAAACGCTTACGTTTATTTGCTCCCAAATACAACAGCATCAGATTCCTCTGACTGAAGCCTATATTGCAGGGGTCTTCAAACTTGGCCCTTTTAGGACTTGTGGACTTCAAGTCCCAGAATTCCTCAGCCAGCTCTGCTTTGTCCCCAACCTGCTCTTTCTACCTTGTGGCATCACATAATGTCGGGGTCTTCAAACTTGGCCCTTTTATGACTCGTGGACTTCAACTCCCAGAATTCCTCAGCCAGGCACACGTGCCTGGCTGAGGAATTCTGGAAGTTGGAAGTCCACAAGTCATAAAAGGGCCAAGTTTGAAGACCCCTGGCCTTGGCTATTTGACACACTTCAACTCCCAGAATTCCCCAGCCAGCGTGCCTGGCTGAGGAATTCTGGAAGTTGAAGTCCACAAGTCCTAAAAGGGCCAAGTTTGAAGACCGCTGCTATATTGTGTGATTTCACCTGTGAATGGCACCATATTAGGCCCTCATCCATGATCAAAAGCATTTGAGGGCTTCAGATTAACCTACTGAAATATCGTAGTTATACGATGGTGGTCCTCAATTTACGACCACAGTTGAGCCCAACATGTCTGTTGTTAAGAGAGACATTTGTTAAGTGAATTTTGCTCCAATTTTTATGATCTTTCTTGCCACAGTTGTTAAGGGAATCACCTGCAGCTGTTAGTAACACGGCCGTGAAGTCAATCTGGCTTCCCCCTTGACTCTGCTTGTCAGACGTTCGCAAAAGGTGGTCACGTGACTCCAAGACGCTGCAACCGTCATAAATATGAGTCAGTTGCCAACCATCTGAATTTTGTTCACGTGACCGTGGGAATGTTGCCACAGCTGTGTGAAAAACGGTCATAAGACACTTTTTTCAGGGCTGTTGTAACTTTGAATGGTCAATAAATAAAACAGTGGTCCCCAACCCCCCCCCATCCGTGGATCGGTACCGGGCCACGGCATGCCAGCAACCGGTCCGCACAAACAAGCAAAGCTCCATCTGCAGGATGCAAGCGACACACAAAACCACACACACTTTGGTCCGTGGAAAAACCTCTCTCCACGGAACAGGTCCCTGGTGCCCAAAAGGTTGGGGACCTCTGAAATAAACTGCTGTAAGTTGAGGATTACTTGTATATTTGTAGTGTAATTGCCCAGCTTTTCTGTGTGCGGTCTTGTTAACTCAGTTAATAAGAGATGATGAAAGTACCAACTCAATCTGTAGTTAGTAAAAAATGCATAGCTCTTTTGAAGTTGCCAGTGCTTCACAAGTGATGTCGTTAGCATTTAATTTAGATGGTTACAAGGGCCTGCTTGCTTATTCTGTTCCAGATAGTCAATATGGCTGAGACGCAGAATCGCACACATAATACCTCTCCTGCACGAGCTGCCTTGGGTGCCAATTTGCTTCCAGGTTGAATTTAAGATGTTATTTTATCACCTTGAGAGCCATTCCTAGCATAAGACTAGGTTACCTGAGGAACAGTTTTGTTCCAATTACACTGGCCCATCC
>NW_015393281.1:7850-15028 GCF_001527695.2 Protobothrops mucrosquamatus | reverse complement strand
TGTCAAAGCAGGGCAATCTGGCAAGGTGTATAGTCAAGGCCATGGTCTTCCCAGTTGCAATGTACGGCTGTGAAAGTTGGACCACAAGAAAGGCTGAGCGTCAAAGAATGGAGGCCTTTGAACTATGGTGCTGGAGAAGACTCCTGCGAGTCCCCTGGACTGCAAGGCGATCAAACCGGTCAGTCCTAGAAGAGATCAACCCTGACTGCTCTTTAGAAGGCCAGATCCTGAAGTTGAAACTCAAGTACTTTGGCCACCTAATGAGAAGGAAGGACTCCCTGGAGAAGAGCCTAATGCTGGGAAAGATGGAGGGCAAGAGAAGAAGGGGATGACAGAGAAGGAGGGGGCTGGATGGAGTCATTGAAGCAGGAGGTGTGAACTTCAATGGACTCCAGAAGAGGTAGAGGACAGGAAGGCCTGGAGGAACGTTGTCCATGGGGTCGCGATGGGTCGGACATGACTTTGCAACTAACAACAACAAAGATTGACATGGAAGTCACTTGGTCCATTTCCCCCCCTCCTTCCCAGTTCAGGAGGCTGGCTTGTGGGGGGCAGCCTGATAATGCTAGAGGGTGGTGAAAAACCCAATGAAAGGAAGGACCTCTTTATATAAAGCTAAGAGTTGGTGGTCTCTGAGTGTGACTGTTTTCTTGGGGACCTTTCATGACCCTAACTAGGTAACATCCTCTGTGTGCAACACAGCACTGATGGTATTACCTAGATTGGGTCATGAAACATCTGCAAGAACACAACCAAGCTCAGTTAATGCCCAGGACCTCGCTTCATTTCAAATCTGAATTACAAATATTCTCCTTTAAGCCTAAGGGTCTTCCTCAATTGCTGGCTGGGTTGAAGGGCTTTGCAGCCGTCTGTGAACTGGCCTACATAGGATCATAGATCTGGAAGGGACCTTGGAGGTCTTCCAGTCCAGTCCCCTTCCCCCCTCCTTACACCATCCTGGTCCAATGGTTCTTCAGTCTCTTCTTGAAAACCTCCAGCGATGGAGCATCCACAACTCCCAGAGACAAGCTGTTCCATGGATTCATTGTTCGGACTGTCAGGAAATCCCTCCAGGTTGGATTCTGCTGCTATGCAGATGTTTCTTCTCTCCTGCTTCTCTTCCCAGTCCCTTGATGTCTCTCCAAGCTGACAAGAGACAATAACTAACTGATTTTAGATGCTCCAGGACGCCAAGATGAGAGAGGAGACCCTACTTTAAACCTGGAAAAGCTAAAGTCAACAGAGGGGTTACTAGGTTGGGGATGAGATGGTGGGAATTGTCATGAGGTCATGGCCTGGAAGGGAGGTCAACTGGTCTGGGATAAGTAGTGTCCTGGCTCCTTCTGTTCCCCACCATCCAATCAGAGCTGAAGAAGCTTCTTGGATGAGAAGCAAAACGTCTTCAAAGAAAAACAAGAAAGTCCAGTTGCTTCCTGAAAAAGTGTCTTTGGGACCCCGTTTTACGACTGTTCTTGCCACATTTCTGAAGAGAATTACCGCAGTGGTCAAATCAGTAACACCTTTGTTAAGTGACTCTGGTTTTTCCCCTTGATTTTTCTTGTCAGAAAGTCACAAAAGGTGATCGCATGATCCCGGGACGCCGCAACCGTCATAAATACGAAAAAGTGGTCATAAGGGTGAAAAACGTTCATAACTCACTTTTTTCCATTGTCATTGTAACTTAGAATGGTCACCAAACGGTGATCCTTGACTCAATGGATCTTTGGTCTGATCCAGCAAGCCCTGGTTCTTTCTAGTGAGGGCTGAATTAATCTGACTGTCCTATGAATGCATTGATTGAAATGATTCTTAGACTGCATCCAGTTACTGCGTCCAGTTTTGGTCACCACGATGGAAAAAAGATGTTGAGACTCTAGAAAGAGTGCAGAGAAGAGCAACAAAGATGATCAGGGGACTGGAGGCTAAAGCATATAAGGAACGGTTGCTGGAATTGGGTATGTCTAGTTTAACGAAGAGAAGGACGAGGGGAGACATGATAGCAGTCTTCCAGTATCTGAGGGGCTGCCCCAAAGAAGAGGGAGTCCAGCTATTCTCCAAAGCGCCTGAAGGCAGGACAAGAAGCAACGGATGGAAACTCATCAAGGAGAGAAGCAACCTAGAACTAAGGAGAAACTTAGTTAGAAGTTAGAACAGTTAACCAGTGGACAGTGAGAACAATTAACCAGTGGAACAACTTGCCTCCAGAAGCTGTGAATGCTCCAACACTGGAAGTTTTTAAGAAGAAACTGGACAGCCATTTGTCCGAAATGGTATAGGGTTTCCTGCCTGAGCAGGGGGTTGGACTAGATGACCTCCAAGGTCCCTTCCAACTTTATTATTATTATTATGGATCATCGCACAGTCAGCCAGATGTTCAGACTGGATTTGGCATTTTGTCTACCTATTGAGTCCTTCCCAAGGACCTGGGATAGGCAGATGTGGATGTTTGATGGTATTACAGATATCGTCGCAGGATGGAAGCAGTTGTCTGAAATAGTCTATCTACAATTCACTTAGTTTCAAGTATGTCCTTTTAAAAGACAGCCATCTGTCAGAAATGGTGTAGGGGCTCCTGCTTGGGCAGGGGGTTGGACTAGATGATCTACAAGGTCCCTTCCAACTCAACTCTTCTCTTCTCTTCTCTTCTCTTCTCTTCTCTTCTACTCTAATCTACTCTACTCTACTCTACTCTACTCTATTTTCTATTCTATTCTATTCTATTCTATTCTATTCTATTCTATTCTATTCTATTCTATTCTATTCTATATTCCTATTCCTATTCTGTATTCCTATTCCTATTCTGTATTTCTATTCTATTCTATTCTATTCTATTCTATTCTATTCTATTCTATTCTATTCTATTCTACTCTACTCTACTCTACTCTATTTTGTATTTCTATTCTATTCTATTCTATTCTATTCTACTCTATTCTGTAATTCTATTCTACTCTACTCTACTCTACTCTATTTTGTATTTCTATTCTATTCTATTCTATTCTATTCTATTCTATTCTATTCTATTCTATTCTATTCTATTCTATTCTATTCTACTCTATTTTGTATTTCTATTCTATTCTATTCTATTCTATTCTATTCTATTCTATTCTATTCTACTCTACTCTACTCTACTCTACTCTACTCTACTCTACTCTACTCTACTCTACTCTACTCTACTCTACTCTACTCTATTCTATTCTATTCTATTCTAAACAAAGGTAACTTGAGGACTATCTGTAGACAGGTGGACTTCAGACAGAGATGCCTTGGGAAAAAAATGCGTCCCTGAGTTGAGGCCATGAGCACCTCACCAACAGAAGGAGAGGTGAAGGCCACGTTCCTACTTCAGATGCACATCATGGCAGCATTGGGTGGAAAGGGCCTCTTGGATCTTGCGGGGCTGAGTGGAGGAGACGCCGTCTCGGCTTTATCGCCATGCCGCAGTAGCAGCACCGGAATCTTGGCCCTTGGTCATCGCTGCACTCTATTTGATTAAATTTCTCTTTTAATCAAAGCTAAAAGCCATTTCCCGTCACGTAAATGGAATCTGTCTCACTTGGGGGAGTGAAGGGTGGGTGGGCGGGCGGGTGGGTGGAGGACAGGCCCTGTCTGGAAAACACGGAGGCTGTTTCCTTCATCCCGGGGGAACATTTGTTATCCCTATTATTAGCAAGGAGAAGCAGGGGTTACGTTCGCTAAGAGCTTTGTAATAAATTTAACCTTATTCAGCCAAGTCAGCTGATTGGGGGGGGGACAACGGAACTGCAGAGACTTTTCAAGGTGAAGTCATGGCCGAGTGGGACCTTGGGACATTGATTCATGGCTACCCAAACAGTCCATGGGTCAGGAGCTCATGTAGGGCTGGGACTGTGCTGTGGTGTCTCTTGCAAAGTATGTCCTGAGAAGCGTGCTGCTATTTAATGGATGACGACGTGATCCATTTAATCACGTCCAACTCTTGGTGATGCTATGGGTCAGATCGCTCCATGTCTTCCAATCTTGCGCTGCTTCTTTGAGTTTTTTCTATGCTCTGGTTGGTGTTGGCTTTGAGGGTGTCCAGCCATCGTGTTCTTTGATGGCCTGGCTTCCTTTCACTGCTAACACTTGTCTGTTTATTCTTGACCTACTTCTCCTGGGATTCAGGTTATCTTTCAGCTTGTCTCATAGGAGCCTTGGCAGCGTAGGCTACTTCTGCTGATTGCCAGCTGCCCGCAGTTTGGCAGTTCGATCCTCACCAGCTCAAGGTTGACTCAGCCTTCCATCCTTCCGAGGTTGGTAAAATGAGGACCCTGATTGTTGGGGGCAAAATTCTGACTCTGTAAACTGCTTAGAGAGGGCTATAAAACACTTGAAGTGGTATATACATCTGCCATTGTTATTGCTATTGTTATTGACTCAGCCTTCCATTCTTCTGAGGTCAGTACAATGAGGGGGACCTAGATTGTTGGGGGGCAATATGCTGACTCTGTAAACTGCTTAGAGAGGGTGGTAAAGCACTGCAAAGTGGTATATAAGTCTAAGTGCTATTGCTGTTGTGTTCATCCCAACCAGCCAGAGATCTACATAGGCCTCCTGGCTTGACTCTTCATGCTTACAACCTGCCTTAACCACTCTCTCATCTCCACCTGGAACGGTCATGTCCAGTAGGCTCATCCCATGAAAAAAACTTGGTATTCCTTAGTGTCATGATGCCAGGCTGGCCACTTATAGCCCAAGTGTTGTGGATTGCCTCTGTCTACATGCAGAAATTAGTTCTGCTGGAGAAGAACATCTGGAGAAGATGGGGTCCTTCTGAAAGCTTTGGGTGATAAGTTGATCACATGGTATGAGAGAATGACCCTGGGAGACAGGAGGAAAAACTGCAGTCTAGTCAACCACCATGCAAAATGCATCTTGCCTGTACTACTTTGAAGGACTGACAGTTGGCGTTGGTCTCTGTTTTAGCTGTGGTGTGATGCCTTCAGAAATGGCTTTATGGGTTTTTTTTATTACCATAGATGCTTTCATTTTCTCTGCTGGATTTATCAGGGACATCGAACATGTGTCTTTTGTTGTGTTATTAATCACTGGAAGCCTTTATGAAATACAATAATATATATGAGGGGTAAATCAAGATAAATAAACCACTTGTCCTCCCAGCAATACCCAGACAGGGATGAGAATTGTCCCTTGCCCCCTTTTTACTGTCAAGATTGAACCACAATGCGACCCGCTAACCTCTATTGCTACTCAACTTGCCATAGAAGCAGGGGGAAGGGGGTAGAAAGTGTAGGGAAGGAACAGGATTCTAAGAAGCTGTCCATGGACCACAGAGAGCCTACCAGAATGCCAAGGTCACCAATGCAGATGTCTAATGGAGAAATGGACCATTCCCATAACAAACCAAAGATCTATGACTGGGCAACATGAACACTTGGTGGGTGGGGGTTAAGAGAAGCTATTGTTATCTATTTTGGTACTGTCCATGGGGTCAGCACCAAAGAATTGAGTGCCAAAGAATGGAGGCCTTTGAACTCTGGTGCTGGAGAAGACTCCTGCGAGTCCCCTGGACTGCAAGGTGATCAAACCGGTCAGTCCTGGAGGAGATCAACCCTGAATGCTCTTTAGATGGCCAGATCCTGAAGTTGAAACTCAAGTACTTTGGCCACCTAATGAGAAGGAAGGACTCACTGGAGAAGAGCCTGATGCTGGGAAAGATTGAGGGCAATAGAAGAAGGGGATGACAGAGAATGAGGTGGCTGGATGGAGTCACTGAAGCAGTAGGCATGAGCTTCAATGGACTCCAGAAGATGGTAGAGGACAGGAAGGCCTGGAGGAATGTTGTCCATGGGGTCACGATGAGTCGGACATGACTTCACAACTAACAACATTGTTATCTAGGCAAAATTTCATGCGGGAAAACCAGAGCTGGTTTTGCTTCTTCAATGCTGAGATGTGTACTCAATAAAGTTTTATCTTTCATGGCACTTCAAGGCCTTGACGATTCCCTGAGTTTGAGTTTGCTAATCAGACAGTTGACATTTGCTTTCTTGAGTTGGGTGGCTGTTGCTGGAGGGCAGCCCGCCCCGTCAGGAGGAGGGCTCAAGTAGAGAATTAACTTGGACACAAGAAAGCAAACTCTAACCTCCCCTGAATGCCTTTGAGCCTTATGTGGTCTTTCCCAGGTGAAAATGGCAAGTCTGGGAAGATTCCTGCGAAAGAGGCACAGAGCAATAAAGTAGCTAGTTTGAACTCTATACTATGGATGTGCTTGTTTGCACTGGACAGCTACAGTAAGATAGAGCTAATGAGGTGCTTGGAGACTCAACCTAGAGAATTGTAGCAGTGGTGGCCCCAGTAGTGGTTAAATCTGAATAGGGAAGAAGGATACTTAATTCCTCTTTACAAAGTGACTATGACACAGTTTTAAAGACGTTCATAACTACAATCAGACACTCACAGAGGTGACCTGTGCTTTAAGAACGCAAGGCAGACCCGTAAGATTGCCAACTACTTCTTTGAGCAATGCTCTTGGGCTTTGGAGAGGAGCACAACAGGCAACGATCATGCACAGCTTACTCATCAAAGTGACTCAACTTTTGCTAAGGATCCAAGCCTGCAAGCTGCCGCAAGGAAAACGAACGATGTCCATAAGGTTAAGGTCTTAATGCTCATTGCCTTAATAGCTTCTGGAGCTAATGGTTTTAAGAAAGATTTCATCCTTTTAAGAATTTGGCTGTACTTGATGGCATTCGCGTCAAGAGTGTACTTTTCCTTGCTCAAGAAGACTTGGATAAGGGCTTTCTCCCACCCCAGTTGGGAGGTGAGGGGGAAAGGGGGAGGAGAAAGAATGATATTAAAAATAATTGTGCCAGGAGCTCTCAGTTGGAGGAAGATGAAAAAATGGAAACCAAGAATAGAACAGGGACTCTGTGGTCAAAAATAAGGGAAAAAATCTAGGTCTGTTTTCTCAGAGATAATGCATTCTGTTTTCAGCGGGTCTCATTCTTCAGTCTTTTGAATCTCTATATTTCTGATTTGGCAATTATAAAACACAAGCCTTTAGAAGTTAGCTCGGATGTAAGTCCAAAGACCAATAATAAGAAAGAGATGCACCCTTAAAATTACTGAGTTCTCCCAGACTCAAGCAGAACAAAATAAAACTTCACGTGCCTTAGAAGGCAAACATAGAGTTTGTTGTT
>NW_015393281.1:4008-6338 GCF_001527695.2 Protobothrops mucrosquamatus | reverse complement strand
ATTCATTCATTCATTCATTCATTCATTCCCCAACTCATAGTATATAAGAGATGCATTGTTTTTTTAGATGGATTAATTTAAAGAGTGGGCTGTTCCAATTATTGTCTTTCATGTCTGAAGTGTGTATGTGTCTTTGTGTGTGTGTGTGTGTGCGTGTGCAAATAACATGTCAGTGAACTAGGACTGACTTGCATTCCAATAATGTTTCCATGAAATGGCAAATCCACATTTGTTACCAGACAATAATGATCAGCTGTAGACAAGAAGCAACTTCAGAACCACAAACAAATGGACAGCGCATTTTTTTAAATTAAAAAAGGTCCAGAATTATCTGTGGTGAACTCCCGCCACCTAGTGGTAGAGAAATGTAATTACATTTAAATCCATGTTACCTTTTGTAAATTAGGTATTCCCTATAAAAAGCAGCAACATTTGCAGATTCTTTTAAAAACAGCTCATTTAAAAGTCCTTGGATATCACAGTGTACATGATTACATCATTTGCTTCTTTGCCCTGATAATCTTTAATATCAATTTTCATACCTTATTTTCAAATATATATGTTTTGAATTTCGTATTAAGTTAAACACACACACAGAGACCATTTATGCCACTACCTACAAATGGGCCTGGTTTTAATGATATTTTAAGTGTTTATCCAAAATAGGTATTTAGCCTTACCTACATTTATAAATATGTTGCGTGCAATGTTCAGTAACATATTGATGGACAATTAATTACAAAACAATTATTCTCAGATATATTTTTCAAAGTGCAAAGCGTCTTGACTTCAGACACTAAGATATTTTTGATGAATCAATCTATCTCTGTAGAAAAACAGAATATTTATTACGTGCCAATGTAGAAAATATTTATTTGGATTTATGTGAATGCTTTTACATTCCAGGTTAAAAGTTTCCCACCCATGATTTAAGTGAAAAGAAATTTGCACTGGTTACAAAATCCTCACCACCACCATCAGATGCCTGTGATCAATAGGCTAAATTATCTTTTTTCACATTTGCAGTTTATGATCCCTTGAGATGACAGACATCCTTTCATTGCGGCATTCAACAAGGCAGGACGACATAAAAAAATGACATTTTTTTTCTCAAAGAATAAGTGTCACTGAATTGTACTTATGGTAGATCACGTGTCATGGTTCTGACAGATGAAACTCTTCAAAAGAACTTCGAGGCATTGTTTACCTTAAAGAATGTTTTATTCGAGAAACAAAGTATCGGCACCACATAGTTAAAGCCAAAAACTGAATTCCCCTCCCCTGAGCACAAAGTAACAAAGCACAATTCCCTCCTCCAATTAACGGTCATAAATCACATTCCCCAATTAGCTTGAAGCGCGGGCTTTCTCCCCAGCTCTCCAGCCCGCCAAAAACTCTATCAACTCTGGGCGCAATGACCTTGGGTTCCCACGGCTGAGTTATTATTGTTATGGCTAACTGGACTCTCATCTACATTCCCCCTCCCAGCATCAACTAACTCTAAAAGCGAAAGAGTAAAATGGCTGCATTTCCATCTGTTGTCAAAGCAAGAACGTCCGATGTTAGCATTAGATTTTCTGTCCAATGGGTGTCCTTATCAATGGAAGACTGAAAACTGGGAACACAAATATTTCAAAGATTGTTTAGATAGGAATGCGTATTGTTAGCAACATTTGGACAATAAGCCTATTGGGCATCTAGTATGTGAATTCTTATGTACGTGTTCTTTGTGCGTATTCTGTTGTTGGGTTTATATTAACCATGGTGTATCAGCATGTTTTGATAACCACATAGAGGCATAATAGGTTGATGAGAGTTCGTCCCTCTTTCTGATTTAGAGCTCCTTTGCAAGGTGGATCGTCCTCAGATCCACAGACTATCCTTCCCGATGTTTTAAGTAGATTGTGGCGTTCCCCTTTCTGATTTTGAAGATAGCAAAACCACCCAATTGTTGGCTGAAATCCAGGGCGAGCTAAGTAAGATAAGGGCCACTGTGAGTTACCCACCCGTTAGGCACATGAAGACGACCCAATCCCATTTCCAGACAGAACTGGCTCCGAAACAAACAGTGCAAGCTTCAAGATGGATTCGGAAGAAGCCTTTTACCTTTTACAAACATGGTAACCTGCTCCGTGGCCTTTTCCAGGAGGGTTCTCTTGCCAGTTCGCCTCTTTGCGTCACAGAAGCAAGGATGGTTTACGTCCTTTATCAACTACTTGGATAATCTAATCAATCAAGCATCTTAGAAATAGCTTTCCCCTCTTTTTCCAGATGTTCCTAACATCTCTCTCTCTCTCTCTCTCTCTCTCTCTCTCTCTCTCTCTCTCTCT
>NW_015393281.1:0-1398 GCF_001527695.2 Protobothrops mucrosquamatus | reverse complement strand
GAATAGAATAGAATATAGACCAGACCAGAATAGAGTAGAGTAGAGTAGAGTAGAGTAGAGTAGAGTAGAGTAGAGTAGAGTAGAGTAGAGTAGAGTAGAGTAGAGTAGAGTAGAATAGAGTAGAATAGACAATATGGAAGAGAGAATAGAATAGACAATATGGAAGAGAGTAGAGTAGAGTAGAGTAGAATAGAATAGAATAGAATAGAATAGAATAGAATAGAATAGAATTTAATTATGTTCAATTTGTAACAATGAAAATACATCCTGCATATCAGATATTTACATTACGGTTCATAACAGTAGCAAAATTATAGTTATGAAGTAGCAACGAAAATAATTTTATGGTTGGGGGTCACCACAACACGAGGAACTGTATTAAAGGGTCGCGGCATTAGGAAGGTTGAGAACCACTGGTCTAGTCTCTTCTTAAAAATCCCCAGTGATGGAGCGACCATGATTTCTGGTGGCAAGCTGTTCCACTGTTTAATTGTCCTCACTGTTAGGAACTTTCTCCTTAATTCCAGATTGCTTCTCTCTTTGGTCAGTTTCCATCCATTGTTTCTCATCCTTCCTTCTGGTGCTTTGGAGAATAACGTGACCCCCTCTTCTTGGTGGCAGCCCCTCAAATACTGCAATACTGCTATCATGTCACCCCTATTTCTACTTTATGCGTTAGCCCTAGCCGATACTACTTTAATCTCTTGAATAACCTAGAAAAAAAATCACACAGGGATATCTAGCCTTGCTCAGCTGTCTCCCTTCTTCCCTTCTGGTAATTTGCCTTCCTCTTTCTGAACTGAGACCCATCATCCATAGAAAGAAGGCAGCCAGACCGTTGGCAGGTTGACATTTATTTGCCGCGACAGATGGATGGAAAGGCAGCTGCAGAGGGTGGTGACATACAGGTTGAGTGACAAGCGCCGGAAGGGACATCTTCACCACGCAACTCTTTTAACAACGTAGCAGACAATGGGGGAAAACGTGGGTGGCCTGGATCCTGTTTTGGTGAGGTTGCCCTTGTTTGTGGTGCCACATTACAGCTGGTCCTTACAACAGCCCACTTGGTGATAGTTGGAAGTTACAGTGAAGTTACAATGAAAAAAGCGACTTGAGGGTCATTTTCCAGACCGACCCACATTGCACAGGGTCGTGTGGTCCCCTTTGACCTTTGACCTTCTGCCAAGCCAAGTCAGTGGGGAAGCCAGAATTCACTTAACCACTGTGATGCTAACTGAACAGCTGCAGTGTGGTGAGAAAGGCCATACAATGGGGCAACGTTCACTTAACGAGTATCTCATTTAGCGGCAGATATTTTTGGGGTCAATTGTGGTCGTACGTTGAGGACTACCTGTATTGGGGGGGGTCTCAATGAAGGATCACATGACACATTATGTA